>NW_005843091.1:196087-207319 GCF_000455745.1 Alligator sinensis
GTCAGATGACCCCAGCCAGATGTCTATCCAGCCTTCTCTTAAAGAACCCTAAAGTAGGGGAGAGCACCACCTCCCTTAGAAGCCCAATCCAAATTTTGGCTACCCTTACCGTGAAGAAGTTTTTCCTGATATCTAGCCTAAATCTGCTCTCTGTCAGTTTGTGACCACTGTTCCTTGTTACCCCAAGAGGCGTCCTGGTGAACAGAGCATCTCTGATCCCTTGCTGCATCCCCCTCCATCTTGCGGAGGCTGAAGAAGTCCAGTCCCTCAGTCTCTCCTCATAGGGCTTGTCCTGTAAGCCCCTAACCATGAGTGGCTCTTCTCTGGACCCTGTTGAGTCTATCAACATCCTTCTTGAAGTACGGTGCCCAAAACTGGACGCAGTACTCCAACTGCAGTCTGACCAACGCTGCATAGAAGGGAAGTATCACCTCCTTGGATCTATTAGTTATGCATCTAGTGAAGCATGATAAAGTGCAATTAGCTTTGCTTATGATTTTGTCACACTGATGACTCATGTTCATCTTGGAGTCCACTATGACTCCAAGATCCCTTTCTGCTTCTGTGCTGCTGAGAGGGTCACTTCCCAGCCAGTAGGTGTGCTGGATATTTTTGCAGTCTAGGTGATTGTGGTCTCTGTTGATGAGGGGGCACAGTTGGCACTGGGGTCTGGAACAAGGCCTGATGCCTTAGTAAAAACTGGAGTTCAGCAATCTGATGCTGGAGAGAGACTGTTTGAAATTGGGAGACTGCCTATAAACCAGAACAGGCTCATCCCCACAGCTATCTTGAGATGATCATCATTTTCCTTGAGAGGCTGCATGTCATTAGTAAATGTGTCCAAGGTGTTCAAGCTGAAGAGATTTTGTTCTTTTTGTGACAGGGTTGGTATTGTAACAGATCAGGGTGAGGGCTGAGTCTGCCTCTCGATTCAAGTGCTGTGATTTGTGGATTGGAAGTGTAGAAATCCCTGTTCACATTCCTAAATGTGTGCATCCTGGTCAGTAAGATCAGCGCAAATCCGGTTGTAACGAAGAATGCGACTGTGTAGATGCTGGATCTAGTGATGTGCTTAGACATGTGGTAACATGGAAGTAGCTGTAGAAGTTGGTTAATTTACAATACAATGTGGTGGTCATGTGGTGAGTGCAAAGTTTCGCAAAGGTGTCCAAAACATGAATATGTCGGGTGGAGTATTTCAGAGTCAGTTTAATGGAGGGGTGAAAGTTGTTAAAGTCCTGGTGGAAACTGTCTAGAGATTCCTTCTCATATGTCCACACAAAAGTGTCCCTTAGGTATACTAGAAAAAACAAGTGGACTTCAAGGTCGGGGGGGCAGGGGGGAGGAAGTATGGTATGATGGTATAGAGGAGTGACATTCATGGTGGCTAATAGGATGTTTACTAGAAGCCTGTCAATGCAATCTTGTTTCTTGAAAAAAATTTTTAAAAAAATCAGTGGTGTCCTTCAAATAGCCCCTGCTCTAGTGACATATGGGAATAGGGTACAATCACTGTAGCCAGATACTCCCTCTATGATGGTACCAATGCCAGAGACAATGGAGCATCTGGGGCTGCTATGTTTGTGGACCATATAACAAGAAAGGAAATGCCTGCTCTGGGTTCCCAGGAGCTGGAAGCATAAATTATATCCTGTGTTGCCAGAACTAGTCTTTCAGAGGTAGTGCAGTATCTCCTCCGACTGTCAGACCCTCCTTGGAAATGTAACAGGGAACCTGATGAAAACCCTTGAAGGACTGAGAGGTATCAAAGTCAAGTTGTTAAAAATTGATTGTAAATTCCCTCTATTCAGCATTGCCTTAATCAAGGTGCAGCTTCCCGAATAACTTGACAGTTGATAAGATAGTTAAGGGAACAACAGAGCAGATTAGAATGGTAATGCACTGATACCCAATAGGAAGGAATAATATCCAGCTATGATTATACATACACCAGTCTATGATGAAGAATGCATGTATAAAGATGCACTGTCTGACCAACCATCAGGCAATAAAGGCTATTTGATTTCTTTTATTCACTAGCGAACCTGCAGCAGTGGGACTAGTATAAGTGTCCCTGGAAGTTGAAACAATTTCTCTCTTCAAAAATGTAATTTACACAACTTCCAACAAAGCTTCAACAGCTTTTATAAATCAGAGAGGGACACAGAAGTTTCCAATTATGGCAAATGCTAACAAACAAATATCAGTCTCTAGATTAGTATGCAAGCACAGAACTATTTATCGCTTATGATTTTTGATTAAATGGCAAGTTCACTCCCAGACCCAAATCCCTTGCTGAAGCAACATTTTAAAGTTTTAACATTAAAAAAAAGTTAAACATTAGAACACCTGGTTGTTTTGAAGTCTCTCAGAGCTGTAGAAATGTATTCAGACAAATGTTTTTCCATAAGCGCTACTCTGATCCAGGCTCTGCCCTAAGAGGAGGAACAAATAACATTAAAAATCTTAAACTAAGTAAAATGAAGCACTTTTCATTTGTATTTCTGGAAAGGAGACCCATACAGCTGGAGGAGAAAAGCCATTAAAAATATAAATGTGTTGCCTGCTAGAGGGATAAGGAGGGAAAAAAAGTAGAGAACGTGTTTGTGTCATTTTATAGGGGCATTGAAATGAGAACTGTGAATCAAGAATCTTTACTTTTACATGCGATATGCCTGTAGATGCAGGCATACAGAGGAAGAGAGGGGCCTACGTATTACTTAGGCTAAAGGTTCTTAGTTGAATGCTCTTGTAAGACAACACAAACATATTTTCTACTCTTAATATTTATATATAGTGTATGTCACAGAAGTGTTTAAATCTGACAGTGCAAACAGATTTGAAAATTCTAAGACTCTCCACGTATTGTAGTGCACCTTTCCAACACTATTATATTTCACCTCAGCTTGTCGATATATTGGTATTTTTACCTATATTTATAATATAATATGGGTCTGCCCATGTATAAAACTGTTAATAATTTTTATTTTTCATAAATAGCTAGAAATGCAGCCCATACATTTTCTAATTAAAAATTAAATTCATAATTCACTGCTACCAGCCAAGTATATATCAAACACATGCCTCTAACCCGCATTAATGAATTAGAAAGTGCACAGTTTAGATCATACATCAAGATTCTTAATACTGTGGCAAAGTAAGTTGGAAGTAGTATGTGAATCATTACAGTTGTCAACAATCTCCGATTTCATACACCTCTAGAAAGAGTTGAAAAATGTGCACAGTAAGTCCTTACTTCTAGAATAAATGTGCTAAAGAACTTTGACCGACTGCTGGGCATTTGGACATGCTTTTTATAGTTAAGCAAACTAACTTAAACACTGCGTGTTTAATGCAGTCATAATTCAAAAGACACCGTATTTCAAACAGTGTATTTACAGTAATCATAATGTTACATTATTTAAGCAGACCATCATGACTTCCAACGTCCAGCAAAACTATCCCTAATTTAACATGGCAAATCGTCTTCTTACTAAAAATTAAAAAGTATATGCAGCTCTTTCCCCCATGACAAAATTTCTAGCAAAAATGCTAGATCAGATTATAGTCCATTATCTCAATTTATATGAACTGCATTCATTAAGGATAATAAAATATCAAGTCAAGAGAAAGATACATTTTTGTTGTCATTTGATGTAGAGAAATATATTGATGGAATACAGAGGAACTTTGTTCATATTGGACAAGACTTCAAACATTTGCCATTAGTCACTTAAGTGTCTGTTTTTTATGCCAGCCAAAAAAGGAGCCATGCAAGTTAAATGTCCCTCATCTAAATTAAACAGGAAAACTAGCCAGGAGTGTGAACTGTCATTTTTATTTTTCACGATATCCCAGGATCCTTTTGCATAAATAAGGCATAAATAATTTAAAAGTCACAGGAGCAAAAAATTTGCCATATCAAAAAGCTGTCATTAGCATAAAGGCTATATTTTTATCCAATCCAAACATTCCCCTTAAATAAACATCTAAGGAAATCCAAGAATGCAGAAAACACTTAGCTTTAAGATACATTATGCCATGCTTCAAACGCTAGCAATAAGTTTTCAAGACTTCGAGAAGTCAATCCTCCAGAAAATATTTATGTATACATAAGCAACATATTCTATAAAATTCTGATTCATCTTCATCTCAAACAACCTAGAGAAGTTGTGCAGTTTAAAATGTCAAACTACTATACTGGGGAGGGGGGGGGAGGGAGGCAGAGAAGGAAGAAGAGAAGAGTGAGGCAGAGAACCAGTGAAGATGCTTGCTCTCATGTGCTGAGCTGTCTTTGGGTACCTTCAGAGGCATGAAAGGCTCCAGTCAGGGGGGTGGATGACACTGCTCCTGTATGTCTTCATAGCCATTTTGATGCATTCCAGAGGCTCAGGAGCTGCATGGAGCTGAAGCACTCCAAATTTGAAGGCTGCTAATTGGATCAGGATTTGGAGTACTTCAAATGTATGTTTGTCCATACCCAGAGATAAAAACTCCACCATTTAAAAACACAGAAAATGTTTTTATACAAAATTCAGAAGATAACTTATACAGAATAATATTGATCAGGACTCAGTATAGTTAAATTGCAAAGACTCATTTAACACAGTACACTAGCTGTTCCAAACATTATAAGCCCCATCAAAACAGCCATTTCAAATCAACAGTGGTTTGAGGGGTATTTTAATGCGGTGCAAGCAGCAACTCTTTACTAAATAAGAAATATGGTTATGCTGTAAATATGCTAGGTTATCATGAATTAATGAGTCATGCTCTCAAAAAAACAAAAAAAACCACTCACTTTATTTATGAAAGGTTATTGCAAAGCTTTGGGATAGAACAGGGTTTTTTTTCTTCCACATGTGACAACCACTGCGAAAACTATTTTGATTAAAATAAAAAAGCAGTGCATTTTCAAGACCAGAAAAGTTGAGGAATGCAAGCATTTGGCGAGCTATTCCAAGAAGATTTTCCAGTTTATTTAACAATCAAATCTAAACTTTACTTAGCTCACTTGCCCATTGGATTACTCCTTCAAAGTCAGATATAACATTTTTTGTCTTTTCCAGAAAATCAGTTTTACAGAGAAAGCTAAACTTGGATAGAAACAATGACTTCTGGTTATTTAGGAAACAACCACTATAACAGTAGTTCATATCTATTTTTGCATACAGTTTCCTGAAGTGTTCGTTGTAGAGGAATGCTTGGAAAAGAGGGCTTACAACTGTCTGTAGTACAATGAACGGAGGATATGTTACTTTACACCAGTCAGCTTAAAAACACATATATACTGAACAGCAATACATATTGGTGAAAATATGGTGAGAATTTATAGAAAATATAATGGACAAGTGCAATCATATATTATTAGGATGGCATTGATAACCAGGTTTTATAAAATGCTGGACATGTATTACTTAATGATCCTTTGGCAACTCAAGATTTCATGGCAGAAATAATCAAAGAAATGCATCACACATTTGCTTTTGCACTTGCTAAAAATTACTGTTGATGAACGGAAAACCAGACACAGACATGGTCCAAAACACAAGGAATGGTTCCAAAAAATATATGGGCAGTTGTTAACGAATAAATTATATATCCACTAAAGAGACAGTAGATATTTGGTTATCATTTACTCAAAGTATATTAGTCTGAACATAAAACAGCACAAATATCCCATTTTAATATTAATATTAATCACAGCAGGCATGATTTCACTCCATTTAATAAAATCATGTGTGCTAGATAGTATAAAGAGGATCATCCTGTAACAGCATAAAACCCTGTTCAATAGAGAGATTTGAGGATTATCGTACTTCATTTTTTAAGCAAAGAAATAAGCTCACTGTTGTACCATTTTATTTGTGATATTTACATAGAGATGTTTTATAAGCCTGGCAATACTTCTTAAATATATAGTCATTTTAAAAGTTGTAAAGAATTTTACAGGATAAACCTATTAATATCTTCTGGAATATCAAATAAAAACCCATACCATACATCCAGTAAATATTGTAATATAGAAAAATGTTGAATATATTGTTTCTTACCTTGGCTCTAGAAGAACTGACATTCTCCATGTTCTCAATGCTGCAGATGCAATTGTGTGATACCTTACGGCATGCAACTCGAATGTAGTCCCAGAAGCTACGAGGGCTTTCATAGCCGAACCAGGTGATATGCCCTTAATACACAAAATAACAGGCAAAATATGAATTGCTAGATGTAATGAAAACAATTAGAAAATATTTTGAACACATCCTAAGTTTTATCTACACTACTGCACTGACACCCAAGGAACTATATAATGCATTATGATAAAAAGTGACCTGTACTAATACAGTGTAGCCTATTTTGAAACCACAGTATAGATAAAAATGTATAATGTTAAAAAAAGGTGTCTTGCAATAGCACAGAGAACTAAATAATTGGAGTCAAGAGCCCCAAGTAAAGTAAGAACTGCACAAACTCACAGAAACTCCCAGCTCTTTGTGGACTATGGGCAGATAACGCCATGTATGTGACTAGCGAGAAGAATCAAAACCAGAAAGAGAACACATACAACAAGGAGTGATTTTTAAAAACATGAAAACTTATGCCAGTTCATGCTACAATAGAAATGCCTCCAGACCAAGCAGTATTAGAGCTTGGGGCCTTGCAGGTTGATTTCCAATGGAAAAGAAATTGGTGATGTGGAACGATGCATTTTCTTATTAAATCTTTTTTATATTATATATGGATATACACCCACCCAAGAACAGACTTCATAGGATCATAGGAAACGGTAGGGCTGAAAGGAACCTTACAGACTATCTAGGTGAGCTCCCTGCTCGTGGCAAGATCACCCCTGACTAAACTATCTTAATCAAGTATCTCTCCAACATGCTCTTGAAAATTTCTAGTGATGGAGCTTCCATAAGTATTCTGTTCCAAATGCTTGACAACCCTCAGAGACAGAAAGTTCTTCCTAATTCCCAACCTAAATTTCTTCTACCTCAGCTTGAGGCCATTGCTCCTAGTCCTGTGCCCTACAGCTGCAAAGAAAAGCCAATCTTTATCCACTCTATAAACTGTCCTTCAGGTATTTGAAGACTTATCAAATCCCCCCCTCAGTCTTCTCTTTTCCAAACTAAAAAACCCTAGCTTTTCAGCCTTTCCTCATAAGTCATGCTTCCTATACTTCTAATCATTTTTGTGGCTCTGTGTTGGACTCTTACCCATTTATCCATATCCTTGAAGTGTGCAGCCCAAAACCGGACACAGTACTCCAAGTAAATCCTCACGAGCGCTGTCCAATTTATCCAGATCATTCTAGATCCCAGCCCTACCCTCCAGAGGTTTCCAACTCTACCCAAATTAGTGTCATTCTCAAATGCGTTATGCGTGTACTCAATCCCAAATCATTACTAAAGACATTAAACACATCCCTGGGGAACTCCAGTAGAGACCTCCATCCAACTAGCCATTGATAACTATTCACTTAACACAATGACCCAGTCAGTCATTTATTTACCTAAATTTTGTCTAGTCCGTACTTCTTTAGCCTGTTAATGAGAATGTCATAGGAGACTGTTAAGGCCTGTCACATCCAATGTTCCCTTTCCATCTGCAGAGCCTATCATCTTATCATAGAAAGAAATCAGCTTGCTAAGGTATGATTTTTTTCTTTGCAAATCCATGTTGGCTGTTCCCGATCATCTTGTTTTCCTCTAGGTGGTTCACAATGGATTTGTTCAGGACCTGGTCTATGATCTTTCTAGGTATTGAGTTCTGACTGGTGTATAATGCCCCGTATCCTCCTTCATCCCTTTCTTAAAGAAGGGCACTATATTTGCCCTTTTCCAATCATCCAGAAACTCACTTGACCTCTGCTAGTTTTCATGAAGAATAGCCAATGGCTCCAATATTACCTCATTGAATCCTTTAGTACCCTAAGGTGCATCCCATACAGCCCTTCTCATTTCAAAGCATCCACCTTCTTCAAGCAAGCCCTAACTTGTTCTTCTACTCTAGGTTGACTGTTTCCTTTCCTATCATTGCTGTCAATTGCACATATCGTCTGGTAGCTGACCTTATTTGTGAAAAGTGAAGTAAAAAAAATGGCATTCAATATTTCAGCTTTCTCTGCAATATCCCCAATTAGATTCTGCATTCTGTAAAGGACATATTGTTTCTCAGGTCCCCCTCATACTTTTGACATACTTACAGAATCCCTTTTTATTGCCTATGTCCATTGCCAGTTCCATATGAAATTGTTCCTTGCTCTACCTAATTTTTTCCCTATACTCCCATACTTTATTTATACCCCTCCCTAGTATTATAACCAAGTTTCCACTTTTTGAAGGCTCTTTTTTGAGGCTTAACTCACTTAAGAGACTTCTTTTGATCCAAATTGGTTTTCCGTTGCTCTTCTGTCATATCGAGATAGCAACCGGGTGATTTTTCTTCTACAGTTTTGGCCAGGACTATTGCCTGTTCTTTCACAAGAGCATATAGGTGTGGATTTGGGGACATTATTGATGTCTGAACAAGATTAAAGAAAATGGTTGCTTATTTCACAGGATTCATAATGAATCATGGCATCAATTCTGAGCAGTCTATGAATAGGGGAATAATAAAACTGATTAATTTTAGATAACTGGATCGCCTCACTTTTCTGCATGGTCCGGTATGCCTACCAAGACATACTGGAAGGTTTAGCAAAGTGCCACGCAAATGTCTTCTGAAATATCAAAGTAATTTGTACTCCCTTTTTTTATTTTAGTGATTGTCACTGTTTCACTTAGCCATCCATCCACTGCAGGTACAAAATGATCTTTGCTCTTCAGCATAGGAGGTAGCACACCAGAATATTTTCATAGCATTGTTTCACTTTTGACTGAGTGTGGCACTGGAATGCACTTCTGAGCTTAACCAGACCTGTTGGTGTGTAAATATTGGAATAACTAAATGTTGGGCTCTAATAATTTCACCTGCTCTTGTTGAATTTAGGTTATGATTCAAATTAGAATGAACTGCCCTAATAAATATACCACTTTGAAAATCTGGGGCAGAAACAACACCTTTTTTAAAATGTTTGCTAGAAGTAGATGACAGTTTAGACTATTTCTAGATTTCTGTCATATGACATATGGAATACAAAATTGAACATTCTGTCAACATGAACCTACTGTGTTTAAGAATATATGCCATATTTAATAGATTCCAAGATGAATCCCCTCCCCCCATGTAACATGGGGAAAAGAGCTCCTCATCTTGGATTCATGTATGAGGCATAGTGGGAGGCAGGCAGCTATTGCAGCTCTGGTTCCAGCTCTAATCCTGGGTCAGGGCCAGAGCCATAGCTGCTGCCACCTCTGTACCCCTCCTGTTCCTCTGCACCCTTGAGCCCTTTTTAGCTTTAGCAACTTCTAAATCGTTTAATTAAATAAAAATATAGGAACTCTTAGCAAAGTACTATTTAAATCGTAACAGTAAAAAACAAAGCATAACATAAGAAAAAACGCATTTATAAAAATAACACTAACACATACAAAATGTCTACTTTTTCTGCTGACACCTTTAACCCTCCAAACAAAATGAACTGCCACTCTTTAGACAGATTCATCTTTCCTCCAAGTTCTTGACTTCAGAGATCACAATTCTCAACCACCACTTCAGGAATTGTGCTTTAGACTCCAAGGCTTTCTGATCTCAAACATGGAAACCAAAATTCTCCTAGTCTCTCGGTAATATATCCACTGAACTTGTCAGGCAGTTGGAGGGGGACAATAAGAACAAATATTCTGTCAGCAAATTCTGCAGAACCTTTCAAATCCATTTTTTTCCTACAATCTAAAAACTTATCTTCATTCTAAAAATGATCATGGTCCTGAGCACCAGGGTTCCTGGTTTTCTGTTTAAAAATTATAAATACTTTGATTAACCGCCACAAGCCCCCCTCTGCGTCCCCCCCCTTCCAATTCTCTGGTTATAAACCCCAAGATCTGCATTTTTCTGCAATTACAATGAAGTGCCACAATATAGGTAAGTATCAGTTGAACACAATGTTTCATTGACATGTTTACAATTTTAAAGCAATTTGGAAGCCTACCGGTGCCTCAATCATTTAAATAAAACTAGCGAATTGCCCATCAAGAATAATTGGTGCGGGGGGTAGGGATGGAGTGCTGCGTGCCACCAGCCCGCACCGCTGGTGCCTCCCAGGAGCAGGAGGGGAAACTTGCATGCAGCCAGCCCCACACTGCCACCCTTCCCTCCCCCACCCCCCTAGGTCTGGCTGTTTGTCTGTGTGCGGAGCACTCTGATTGGTTTTTTCAGTAAGCATTGCAACTGGCTGCTGAGACTACTAATCAGAGTGCTCCAAGATCATTAAAGCCCCTCTTGCTCGCTTGGTAAGCAGGACTGGATTTTAACAACAGCAATAGCACCGGAAACTCCACCCAGTTCCAATCCATGTCCTTTTATTCTCCTAATTCTATCTAAACAGGAATTTTCTTATAATAATTCTCTAGAGAAAAAGGAAGCAAGTAATATTGTTAACTGAAAAAGCTCACCTAATACTTTACATTTAATATGGCTGAACGGTGTTTTATTTATTTTTCTACGTGTTACAGCAAAAGGTTAAACAGATTTTAGGGGCGACTGCTTGCCGTGGGGTGAAGCAGGTAAACACCTCTATATTCAAACCCCAAACCTTGTTTAACTGCTTAATGAGTCACTCTCTTGTGCCAACACCTTTGACTCAATTAATTGATTTATTCAACACCACCTACCTTCTGCCTGCCTTGAAACAGCTATAACACCCACTCTAATCACTAACTTGCTTTTAGTGCACTCCCACCCACACAAAAAAAGATATGGCATTTAATGCGTGTCAAATGTATCCACTAGAGTATACTCTTTCATCAAGCTGTGTGTTGCATAATGCATTGCCTCCTAAGATCTGAGTTATGATACATTTATCATCTCACAACTGGATTTATCTTACCTTTCTTGAAAAAAAAAATATACAGCGACTTAACTCCCTTGGATACACTCTAAACACGTTAGTGCTGTTAGAATTTTCCATTCTGCAGTACAGAATATGCAGTACATGTTGTTGCCTTTTATGACATTATGATGTTTTGGAAAATTTGTGGTAGCTCTTACTGTTTATTCAGAACCATAATGCTGGAAGGGACCTCAATGGTTATCTGGTCCAACCCACTGCACAACTGCAGGACTGCT
>NW_005843091.1:207350-213124 GCF_000455745.1 Alligator sinensis
ATATCTTCTGTCCAGTGCTTATCCAGTGTCTGGTAGAAAACCACCAGTGAAAGTAACTTCCCGAGGCAGTTTATTCACTTCCTTAGTTTCTAACAGCAAGGATTTTTTTCCCTTGCTCTATAATCTAAATCTGCTTTATGGTTATTTAAAGCCACTGATTCATGAATCATCGTCTGCAGCAAGGGAAAACAGTTATTCTCCTACTTTAAGAGGCATAGCACCTTTAAGAAACTGGAAGCAATTTACATAGCCTTTCAAATATTTGAAAACTGCTAAAATGTCTCCCCTTTAATCACTTTTTCTCCACATTAAACATTGCTAGATCTCTCTACCTTTCACACTGGTTAAAATTAGGCCTGTAGGTTAATCACAGTTAACTTACGCAATTAACACCCCCCTCCAATTTACACATTAATATTTTAATCGCGTTAATCAGGCACATCGTTTTGACCCGAATGAACCAGCTCTGGGCCAGTCGGAACCTTTGCGCACATCCTCGATCCCAGCTTGCCCCATGCCTGCTCCAGACTCACCTGCCCATGCTGAGGCGGCAGCAGCTGGACAGAAACTGCTACTTGGCACAGGGGTGGGGGGAGGGGAGATGTCACCCCTCTCCCTCACCGCTGCCAGGCCTTTCTTCCTGCAGCCGCCCAGAGCCTACGCCCGGGCTGCCCTGTGGCTCCTCTCTGCTGATGTCACTGCCACCTCCAGGCCACCCAGCAGGGCAGCAGTGGCGGTGCAGAGGAGCTATAGGGCAGCCCCAGCACAGGCTCTGGGCAGCTGCAGCAAGGGCCAGGCAGTGGTGAGGGAAAAGGGCAGCTTTTTCTCCACTCAGCAGCAGCTTCTGCCTGGCTGCTGCTGCTCAGCATGGGCAGGTGAGTTTGGAGCAGGCGTGGGGCAGGCCAGGGTTGGGGCTGTTCTCACAGGTTCCAGCTGGTCTGCTTTGGCCAGGGCAAGTCAGGAGTGAGCACAGGGTAGGACCAGGGTTGGGGCTGGGGCTGTGCACTGTTGGTTGCGTTGGGGAGGAGCCACAGGGTGCCTGGGCTCTGAGCTGTTGGGCAGGAGGGTGCTGACTATTGTTTAACTGTGTGATTAAAATTGCAATTAATTGCAACTTTTTTTAAATCTTGCAATTAATCGCAATTATTTTTAATCATTTGTCAGCCCCAGTTAAAATACATTAAAAAAAGGAAGAGAGAAGGGAATAAAAAGGAGCAAAAATCCTCTTGGAGCTCAAAAAACTAAAGGGGAAGGAAATGATTTTAAGTGAATAACTTCATAATATATGTGTATATACAGTTTCTGCCCCAATAATAGGGAATTAGGTAAAAGGACATGGCTGACAGGTTTTGTTCAAAAACAATCAAACCCAGAAAAATACAGAAAAAAAAATTCCCTGCAGTGTCAAGTTGGTAAGTACCAGTACTCACTCCAACAGTTTGTCACAATGTGACAAACATTATATTTCTACCTACTTTGTGCAATTTCCTCCTCCTTTGATAGCAGGTAGTAATTGTGCTACTCAAATGTCAGCCTACACACAATATTCTTCATGCAACATTTTAGAAAAGATTATGGTTATTAAAAGGTAGTTTGTGAAAAGAAGTGGATTGCCAAATCACACATCCAAATATACTCTTTATCTTTAAACAGTCCCGCAAACTGTATACAGGTCCCCATCCAGTAACCTAACTGAAGGCACACTCTCCCTCCCTCCTTACCTTTCAGTGAAAGCATGAAACAGATCTGTATGAAAAAGAAACAAGCCGTGAATACGAGCAGAAGCAGAAATGTAGACTCTGCCACAAGGCATCACCATAGACTATCTAGGCCAGGCTCAGTAAGTCATTTAGCATAAGGTCTCCTGGACTTAAAGCAACCAAAAGAAAAACAGTTTCTCTAGTTGTGAATCCCCCATTATCCGAGGAAACTACACGTCTTACAAGCTCAGAGCATCAGAAAGCAGGCCTCCAGAGGGCATCAAGGCGGGAGTTGTCAGTCCCAAGACAGCCTCTACTTTTTTCACACCAAGCATCCAAAAGGTTGCCAAAGTCTTCCATTTAAAAGATCTCCCATGTAGAAAGATCTTATATAAACACCTTTCATTGACTTTTTAACAGGATCAGCTACGAGAGCTACACTGGTGAAGAAGGTAGAGTTTAGTGGAATCAAGAAAGCAAGCGCACATTCTTTTAGCAGCAAAGCGGTCCCAGATGCATAGAATACTTAGATTAAACAAATCCATCTAGAACAAAGTCATTCACAACCTTCAGTTTCTTAGAGAAACAGTTGTGCCTTCTCTTCCTTGAACATAAGCAATACAGAGTTATTAATGTACCTTTCAGTCGATGACTTAGAATCTGTTCCAGAATGGCTGCAAAATTATTAAATTCAGGGGAAGAATCATCAATAGTCTCAAAACAGGAACGATCAATCAGAGTCTTGACCGAAAACCTAAAAAAAGAACAAGATAATTATCAACTTTAAAGACAGTTTTCTTCCTCCACACTGAAGGGCACAGCATATTATATAGAAAAAGGGTAATATACACATACGTATCCCATACAGCATATTTAAGTTGTAACCAGAATAGTTCTCAGCCACCTATTGGTACAGTGAAAAATAACCTAGAAAATATTGTCAATCATCAACTTTAATTATATACTTAACATTTTATAAATGTCCTGTCTACATGAAAAAAAGAAAAGATAGTCATATTTCTTCTTTTTTTCCCCCTTTACTTTGAAGGGAAGTTCAAAATTGCTTACTGAAGATGGAGACTAAGTTCTGTCAGCAAAGAACACCAACATTATGTCCTTTAGTGATCTTAGCCAGAGAGATGGCATTTCCAAAAGAATAACCAGTCTTTTCTCAAAATTCCCTTCATGGAGTAATCAACAGATGAGAAAAAAAAGAATAGCATCAGTATTCCTAGAATATGATATTGACACACATCACAGACCTGAACAAGGAATCCATCTTTTCATCTCTTAAAAAGAATATCATCCATCTTCATTAAAGCTCTAATTTTTGTCTCAAAAATTAATTTACTATTAAACCTTCACTCAGACAGACACATTCCCCAAGAATGGAATCTGGCATTTCAAAAAAATGTTATTAATATAAAGCTGGAATTAAAGGTGTACTAAATGAGGCCCTTCTCTCAAAAAAAAAAAAAAAAAAAAAAAAAAAAAAATATTACACGGACGTTCAGACACGACTGGTCAATTTTGACAGAATTTAGTTATGCCTGTACTATTCATCTTCCTCCGCCTCAACTATGAAAGGACAGACTTTAAAACACAGAAGAGTATGAAAGCTATAAGGGTTTGTTCTCATTTCTTCTACCTCTCGAGTACAAGATCTCAGTCTCTTCTTCATTCCTCCCCTAATGCTTGCTCTTCAGTTTTCACTTAATGCAATGTGCATTATTTAACCCAGGGGTCAACAATGTTTTTGGCAGGAGTGCCAAAAATCACCCCAACCTCTACCCACACCTTGACTTAGCATGCTAGGGATGGGAAAGCCGCTAGAGTCCTGATCCTCATTGCTTGCAGTGGCTGCACGCATGCCTCCAGGACGACGTCGGGGGAAGGACCAGGGTGGCACTGCCTCAGCCCCTTCCCTGCCATGTGCTGCAACAAGCCACATGTGAGCCCACTACCACCAGGGAGCCAGTGCCAGGGCTCTGGATCCCAGTGCAGCTGTTTGCAACCTCCTGGTTGCCTTTCACAGCCAGCCCAGGCTCTGGACAGATGTAGCAGGCAGCTAGAAGGCTGCAAACAGCTGTGCCATGGCTCCACGACCCTGGCACCATGGTGGTGGCAGCTGCGCATGTGCCTCTGGGTGGACAGTGGGGGAGGAGCCAGGGTTGTGCTGCCCCAGGCCCCTTCCCGGCCATGCACCCAGAGGTGCACGCACCGCTGCTGCAACCACGGAACTGGTGCCCAGGCTGCGGAGCCCATGCAGCGGAGCCTCCAGGCTGCAGCAGGTCCAGACTCTGGGTCAGCTGTAGCATGCTGAGGAAAATGACTTTTTTTTTTTTTTTTTTTTTGCAAGCTTGTAGAATTTCTAGTGTTTGAAGGGGAAACATAGTCAAGGTATAATCCTCCAGCAATATCAGTGCCTAAATCCCCCCTTATCTTTTTACTAGCCATCAGTAGATAGGAAAGAATTTTCCCACTCATAATTACTTTTTAAGCCTGTGATCAGTGATTGTCACTACAATATTACTTTAACAGCAGCCATAAATGAATAGCTTCCTCAAAGCTATCCCACACTTACAATGTTACAAATAAGAGATGCTTCTATTTTAATTTTGGAAAACTCATAAATACAGAAACAATGAGATGAACTGCCATAAGTCAAAACAATAACTCTACCCACTTGTCTACTTGTACATCCAATCCTCTTGCATGATTAATTCCCTGCTGCAATGTAAAATGGGAAATGAGGCTCCCAGATTCATGTGTGTATACATATATGCATATTCTATATTAATAGTTCAGAATATGTTACTACATATGCCATGCAAAATATTAATCATAATTATGATCTTTAACATTAACACTTTGAAATGTAGCTGTCACCTGTACCTTAAACTACAAAACAGAGAGCGTAAACTGACAGAGGCATATATTGTTAAGGTATGGCACTAAAGACAGATTCATTAGCAGATAAAGCAATGGTACTCATAGGATGAAAAGAAAAACTGGAAGCATCCCAAAGATACTTAAAATAGAAGGCACTAGTTTTTCCTTGAAAAACTACTGAAACTCAGCAAAAAGAGAAAAGCACAATATACCTATTTTCTTGCATGCTGCACCCTCCCCCTAAAAACACACACCTTGTTTTTTTGAAGGTAGAAGGGGGAGCAGTGGGGAAGAGATTTTTCTGGCATCGCATCATGGCCTAGAGCTGGCTTTTCCATGAAGAGGCTGTGCCACTGCCCTCCAGGGCAGCAAGCCGACTCCATCCCTGCTTGCCTGCTGTCCTGGAGAAGGGGCAGCTAAATTTGCAGCACGGCCTCTATATGCTTTTAGTCCAGCAAAAATCAGCTTCCCTGCTTAAGACACATACCCTAATTCTGGATGTCTGATTTTGTGGGGAAAGGTGCATGTGATATGTGAGTAAATATAGTATTAGTTCAACTTCATAACTATATGGGGTGGGGAGCCTACACAAATATTCTCAGCTTTAAACTATCTTTCATATTAAATCTGGTTTGGCTGAAGGATCTCTTGGCATCTCACACTAAACAGCTTTAAGGTCTCACAAACTGATTAGAAGGGCAGATATGTTGAATCTTTAACCAAGACATCTTTTCTACAAATAATTCTGTTCAGGATAAAGACTGGACAGCAACCAATGCAAGAGTCCCTAAAAATAAACATAAATAAATAAGAAAATAAATGCAAACAAAAAGAATCACAAAACCAAAGAGTAAATATGAGGAAACTAAGTTTTACTCTTCCCCATGACAGTTTAAAAAATTGACACCAACATAAGTGTCACAACCCAAGGGTGTGATTTTTTGTTTGTGCGCGCTTCGGCACTGCTAAATTATTTCCCACCACTCGTAGCTTTCTTTGCAGGGTGCATTTCTTAGCTGCAGAAAGGAGATGCACGTTGCAAGGAGTTCCCGCCATTTGTATTCAGATTCGTGCCCCACTATTGATCAGTTCTAAATTATTCCTACGTGGCGGCTAGCGATTGGCTTGCTAGCCGTATAAGAGGCTTTAGTGGGTTTCGCCCCAGATGGAGGACTCCACGAC
>NW_005843091.1:213179-218425 GCF_000455745.1 Alligator sinensis
CCAGCGTGAATATCAAGAAGGCAACAGGGGTCTGATCAGCCTCTCCCCGTCGCCGAACGATCCCTCGACGTACCCTTCCCTGCGCGCAAAGTTCCACGGAGCCTAGCAAACTTCGTGAGAGTGAATTGTGAGTGAATCCAGAGCTCTGTCCGAGTCCTTAAACTGGGACTTAAGCGAAGTATTCCTGGAAGTTTTCCAGCCTGCACCGCGACCATCTACGGTGTAAGTAAACAATCTTAAACAACCATTAAGCGTCCGTGCCTAATACTAGCGTGCCGCCTGCCTTCCCCGACCCGGTGTGTCCGGGCTGCTGGCCACAGCCCGCCGCACGAAAAAAGGGCCTCGGACTGCTCCCGGCCCGCACAATAAGCACCTGAGGCTCGTAATTTCTCCTGTTAATTTTTAAAACTGTCTCAGGAACTCTCCAAATTAGTTCAACTTCTCTTTCTCTATTTAAAAAAAAACAAAAAAAACAAGCCCTCACAAAAAATTTAACTCTGATCAGCTCAGAACCAAATGAGGGTAAAGACCCATCACACTATTTGACTTAATGGTAATATTTTTGCCAAAGTTATTACTGCTAGATGAATAGTAACTGTTACTCAATTTGAAAAGAACACTGCCAAGGGCATCTGTTAATAGACATCACAAATGTTGAGGATCAGTTACTAAGTGAGATTCCTCCCATGTTATCCTTAAATACAACATTTCTGATCATGTTGTACAGAACTATATAGAGGAAGGTTTAATTCCTTAAACTTCTTCTCAAGTGCTAGGGACAGAGAGAATGATAAGTGCTAAAAAATTCTAAGTTTACTCTACATCTTATTCAGGGGTTACACCTTTTCAATCTACCACAACGGAGTCCAATTTGTTTCCCCCTTTTTTGTTTGCTTCCTAGTTCATGCCCCTCTATTGTGATATTAGGCAACTTTGGGCATAAGTCTATGCTACACCTTTGAAAGGCACAAAATAGAACCTGCAACCTTTTGCATGGTGGGACCATGGTCTCTTTCGGCCACCTCTGTATCCTCTAATGCTGCGCTCCTTTGAGGGTTAGAGAAGTTGCTAAGGTAAAATAATCCTGCAAAAATCACTTCTACCCATCCTCACTCCCTTTGTGGATTTGTTGAGAGGATTTCATAATACACTTGTGTTCCTCCTCAGTTTCCAGACTGGGGGACTTTTATGCCAAATATATCAGAGATTTTTAAGAGGCCCGTTCTGAAACTGGCTGCTTGAGAACAGCATTTCTCAACCTGTGGGTCACAAGCCAAAAGTGGGTCACAAGGATATATGAAAGGGTCACAAACAAACTTTAAAAAAATGGATCAACAAACTTTAAAAATGAATTCTCCTTTAAAAGGAGAAAAATGTGCATTTCCTCTTGCAGGGTGGTAGTTCCAGCCAGCAAGGGGCTGCTTGGGGCAGGGGAGAGTGGGAGGAAAGTGATCGGGCAGGGGGCACCACGTGCATGTGCATGCTTATACATGCACGTAGCACCCAGGCAGCATGGAGAGCAGTTCCCACAACTCCCCACAGATAAGTCTATGGGACGGGAGGCAGGGGCATAGATGACATGTTGGGGGGTGGAAAGACGCAGGCAACACTGCCCACCACTGCACCTCCTCTCCGGGGTAGAGCTGTGGTCTGAGGGGAGCGGTGGCAGAGGCTGGGCCATGGCAGAGGGGCAGAGCTGCAACCTGGTGCATGAGCGACTGGCAGCAGGAGAAAGTGAGGGCAGTGCAACCCTGATCTCTGTCCATTACTCCTTGTGTTGCTGGTGGCATGGCTGGCACAGGGGTTCCAGTGGCAGCAATGAGTCTTGCCCCGCCCCCCCGCCCTTCTGCAACAAGCCCCGCCCCCCCATTCCCCACACGTCCCCTGCCCCACACACTGGGGTGCTGGGACCTGGGGGCATTGGGTTGAGAATGAGGGGCACCAGCAGGGCCTGGGGTGTTTGGGGGGCTGTGGGTCAGGGCTGAGGGGCACTGGCAGAACCAGGTGGCTGTTTTCTACTTAAACTATTTACTGGGTTGGGACTGGCCATCGATACTTACAAATGGGTCCTGGTACAAAAAAGGTTGAGAACCACTGCTTTAGACCATATAGAGCTTGGGAGTGAGAATCACACTGCTCACGCTAAATTTTTGTCCGTGTTCCTCTAAAGAAAAAGAAAGCTAAAAAGCATGCAAATTTCTTCATTTCAACTTCTTAGCAATCTGTGAGAAATGGATTTTCAGAATTCACAGCAGGAACATCCGCAAGCTAGGGCAACCTGAGGACAGCAGATGTGGAGTGTGACATTCTTTCTAGCAACACGTCACATTACACTGGTTTTCCTCAGCAAATATATGAGTTACTTCTCCCATACCAGCAAGCAACCTCTGCTAATAGACTGATTCCTACAAGAATGCTGCATGTATGTATGGACTAACCATGCTTGTCTACCTACCAAGGTTTTACTGGTTTTTCCATTCAACACAGCTTGTACATCACACCTGCCTACTTGTATAGACTAGCAACTAAATACTAGGAATCTGTAGCAAGGGTAAACCTTGGTCTTTCTTCTCCACACTATTCAGAAATGCTCTGGGATTTAAAAAAATATCCTAGGCAAAAATATGTAATTCCAAGAAAACAATATTTTAACAAGACTGTTCTACGAAGAACTTCAAGCAAATGAGAAGAAAATCTGCTAAATCTATTCCGTGGCACCTTTCAAAGGCCCAGAAATTGCTAAAAAAGATCTGAAACAATCTAGTTCAGTATGTTTTCCTCTATTCTCATGTGATTTAAAGCAACACCAAACACTTAAAAGAAAGCAGAAATAATGAGGTAGAATGATACTTGAAGAGGTGACTAATTGATATTCCCTAAGCTATGGAACATAATTTGAGTACAAAGTATTACAGGACGATTCAAGATCAGTGTTGCCATGCTTCAATGGTTAGGATGCACATTATGCAAATGGTAAAAATGAACCATGCGCAAGTGATTCTCCCAGCAAACTGAAAAAGCCATGCACCAAAAGCTACTTATTGTAAACTGTAAAGAAAAATGGTTTCTGTTCATGGGATAACTCTGTTTATTGAACGGGATGAAATTTAGGACTCTCAAGACAAAATTTCCAAACATTCAGGCTACAGTTTTTCTGACATAGTTCCAAGCAAGAGATAACCATAACCAATACCTTTGCTATCAGGCTCCAAAGCAGTCAGAATAATTGGTACTAGCAAAAAGGCATGAAAAACGATGGTTCTGTTTAGCAACAAAACAAATCTCAGCTCCAGAATGCAAGTATCAAGCTACCTACCTCATGCTGGGCACAGCTACAGGAGACACTAGAAATGCTGTAGACTAATTCTAGTGCACATCAGCATGTCACAGCGAAAGCTGTGCTAATGCACAGTAGAATTAGTCTACTGAGCACCAGTGCCACGAAAAAATGCGCACCAGTGCTACAGCGCATTAAGTACCAGTTATTACAGGTACTAAACCTAATGCACCATAACATCAATGCAAGTGTAAACATGCTCGCTGTCAGGACAGAGCACTGCTACACCAACTCCTATACTTGGAATTTCAGCCTTTGGGACACCTCTGATCCAGTGACACTGGTTTTGAGTTCTGCAGTATCATAATTGCACCAATGTGATGAAATCCAACAATACTTAGCATTAACATTTTCAGAAAAAGTTAAAATTCATGAACCCTTCTTTTCATTGTTGAGACACTACACCACTGGCACTAAACTCCATGGTCCTGACATGTCCTTCTGATGGTTCTCTGCTGATGCACAGACTTTGAATTCAAGAATGGGACTGTGTCAGTTTCTCAAATATTCAGGTTATTCTGCCACAAAACTCTCCACAAAGCAGAGATGTAAGGTTGCTCTTTGTGAGTCCAGTTAAGCATCTGCTTTAAAATAAACATATTTGAAACACTACAGCTATCACCTGAATGCCTTGGGAGATGTCATTTTTATTTCCAGGGACCCAAAGCTGTCTGAATCAATAGGAACCACTAATTTAAGAGAGCTACTTGTACAATACTCCAAATCTTAATGCTTTCCTCTGTTCAAACCTCAAATAAGAAACAGTGCACAGTTACACATCAGACACTGGTTCATGCATTAGTCTCGAAGTATCTAAAGCAGCGGTGGACAATTATTTGGGCCTGCAGGCCACATAGGGAGTTTTGGGGAGATGTTGTGGGCCGGGTCACCAGCCCTCCCCCGCGCACACAACAGCTCACCAAATCTCCCTATGTGGGATGGGGCTGCAGGGGAGAAGGGAGCTGGTGTGGGCATGGGCAGCAGCTTCAGCAGATTTAGCCTCCCGCCCACTCTCCTAACCCAAAGAAGGGCTTGGGCAGATTTCCCAATCCCCAGGGGGAACCTGCCACCTGCATCCACAGTTGATGCTGGCACCAACCCAGTGCTGCTTCTGGCGCACAGGCTGGGAGCTGCTGTAAGCTGCGGGACCATGCTGTAGGTGCGGGACAGTTGTGGGGAGAAAGGGGGTGAGGAAGGGGGAGACAGAGGGAGGCAGCCCTGCCCATGACCAGCAGCAGCAGCAGGTGCTGGGTGCCAGGCAAAAGCAGTACCCAGCAGCAGGTGCACTTGTCATTGCTGGGGCCCTTCTGGCTGCAGCTGTCTGGGGCCTGCACCAGCACTGCCTTCCAACTCCTCCCCATTGCCACCACCATCATCCTGCAGACCCAGGGTGGCCTGGAGGTGGCATGGGGCAGAAGCACTGAAGAGGAGCTGCAGGGCAGCCCCAGTGCAGGCCTTGGGCAGCCACAGCCAGAAGGGCCCCAGAAACAGCTAACATGCCCATTGCTGGGTCCTGCTTTTGCCTGGTACGCAGCACCAGCCGCTGCCCCTCATAATTGTCATATTGAATGAAATAGTTTGAATGTTTGTGATGATTGCCCATTAGCCAGTTTCAGGAAGAAGATAAGATTTATCTCCTTATCTAAGTCATTGTTTTTGGACTACGTGCAAAAGGTCCTGACTTTGTTTAAAGTCTTAATTTAAATTTTATCTTTAGAAGTCTTTTACAAAGAGAGCAAATATCCTGAGTTCCGAGAGATCAAACCCTAGGGCCTTTTGACCAGATTGGTAAGAAAAGGTCATTTGCACTGATATGGAAGTTCCCCAAAAGTAATTTAAAATGCTCAACAAAAGAAACTAATTATTAAGCAAAAGAATCTGTTGAGTAAGATCCGAGCCCAAATTTGGG
>NW_005843091.1:218870-219465 GCF_000455745.1 Alligator sinensis
TTAATGT
Organism: Alligator sinensis; assembly: GCF_000455745.1. Classification (NCBI taxonomy): domain Eukaryota; kingdom Metazoa; phylum Chordata; order Crocodylia; family Alligatoridae; genus Alligator; species Alligator sinensis. Next base: position 218,878 of record NW_005843091.1, read on the forward strand.
TTGTGGTGTTTCTTAAAGCTAAGCAGTGTTATATGCGTAGCAAAGAATTTTAAAATAAAATTGTGTTGTATGAATTAAGTGTGTAATCATTGTGAAATCGTGCAATCAGCTAACTACTCCCCCAGCCAGTGCATCAAAACGAATCAGTAAATTGTGTGGGATTTTCTCTATTCCATAACCCATTAGAGACAGTAATGGGCATGGCTGCCTCTTTCAGTCTCCCCCTTCCCTTTTCCCACCTCCACATCCTGCACCTACAGTGCAGCCCTGCAGCTCACACCAGCTGTGGGCGCAGGAGGTGGAAACAACGCTGGGAGAGCACCAGCATCAGATGCAGATGGTAGCTTCCCCCTGGGGATTGTGGCATCTTCCCAGGTCTGCAGGTGATGCAGCTGCATAAGCATGTTAGCTGCAGTCCCACACTGTCACCATGATCCCTGGTGGGTGTCACAACCCAAAGTTGTGATTTTTGTTTTGTGTGCGCTTCGGCACTGCTAAATTATTTTCCCGCCAAATTGCAGCTTCTTTGCACAGTGGAGTTTTCTGCTGCAAAGGAGAACTCCGGTGCAACGGAGAATTTTCCCGCCA
>NW_005843091.1:219648-226636 GCF_000455745.1 Alligator sinensis
TCGCCGAGCGCAATCCTAGACGTATCCCTATCCTATATACTCAAGATCCAAACCCACGGAGCCTTAACAACTCCGGGGCCAGAGAGCCGAACCAAACCCACGGAGCTTTGACAACTCCGTGGGAAAGAAATTGCCGAACCCGCGGAGCCTTAACAACTCCAGGGCCCAAGAACCGAGTTTGTCGTAGTCCTCCAGCGAGGATTTAAGCGGAGCTGAGCCTGGAAACTGTCTAGCCTACACCGCGACCATCTTGGGTGTAAGTAAATAATCTTTAAATCAACCACTACGCATCTGTGACTAATTCTATCCTGTGCGTGCCTTGCCGCCGCATGGTCTCCTCTGACCCCGCATGCCCGGGCTGCTGGCCACAGCCCGCGTGCGCAAAGATGGGTCCGCATATCGCTCCCGGCTCGCACATGGCGACATGGACGGGATCGGGAGGCGGCCCGCACAGTGGGAATCTGCAGGCAGCATCCACAACTTATGCCAGTGTGCACCCAGTGCTGCTTCTGGCACATGAGGTGGGAGATGGTGTAAGCTCTGGATGGGGCCAGGATGCGACTGCCTGCCTAGCAAAACACAGCAGCTGGAACCCTGGATCCCTATAGGCTGGATCCTATGACTCTGCAGCCCCAAGCCAAAGGCCAGATACAGTCAGTTGGCAGGCTGGATCCAGGCCACAGGCCATATTTTGCCCACCCCTGCTCTAACATAATCCAAGCACCAAAATGGGAGTTTCATTTTTCAGACCTCTCACCAGAGAATATGGATACAGTCTCTAGTATAAGGAGAATTCCCAATATAATCCTACAGGACTCTTTGTCTGAATATTGTATCAGTTAGATCTAGGAAATAAATAAAATAAAACCCCCCTTCTCTATTTTCTGGATGAAAGAAGGCACTCAAATCAACTCTTCTGACAATAACCACGATACTCAAAGCCAGTGCCAAGACCATAAACACTCAGGTAAAGGAGGTGAACATTTTTGATTTTTAAGAAATTATAAAAAGATGGAAAACAAAAAGATGAACGTGCAAACGTATGTGGCCCAACAAAGGGGCCAAGCATAAAATACTTGGCAGTAATAAAAACATGCACACATCACTAGAGCTTGGAAATCCCTCCCTTTGAAGATCATCATGGCATTACACATTTAAGACTAGCTGTTTGTCTTCCACCTTGTAGTCGGCCCTTGATAGCCCAGCACAACACAAACAGGTCCGTATTTTGTTGCATGATGCAGTATCCACACACAAACATGACCAAGCAGAAAAGCTAGAGAGCGTGTGTCATTGAAGCCAGCCCCCAAAAGCCTTTTTCTGCAGTTTTTCAGAGTCACTATCTTGGCCTGGCCCAGCAGATTACATTCCCTTAGGCTACTTGGTACAGGATAGAGATGTACTCAGTCTTAAAGAAGACGCCAATGCCAGACCGCAGCCAGCAAGGCCAGCCATACCTTGTCATGCATCCAAAGGTGCATCTCAAGCCGGTCCAGAGAGGTGATACTCACCCTCAATGCAACTTTGGTCAGGCCACAGTTGGAGTACTGCAGCGCCGCACTTCAAAAGGGATGTGGCCAGCCTGGAGAGAGGGCAGCAGGACAGGCCCTATGAGGAGAGACTGAGGGACCTGAACCTGTTCAGCCTCAGCAAGAGGAGGCTGAGGGGGCACGTGGTGGCTGCCTACAAGCTCATCCGAGGAGAGCAACAGCAAATAGGCAGAGCTCTTTTCTCCCCAGCACCATCTGATGTGACAAGGAACAATGGTAATAAGCTGATGGAGAACAGGTTTAGGTTAGAGATCAGAAGGCAATATTTTACAGTTAGGGTGGCCAAAATCTGGAACCAACTTCCCAGGGAAATGAATATGCCTGAGGTAGGGGCAAGGATCAAGAGGAGGTTGGATGATTACCTGTCTGGGGTCTTGTGAACCCAGCATTCATTCCGGGTCAGGCTAGATGATCTGTTCAGGTCCCTCCTGACCCTAGCTACTATGAAACTATAAGTCTATGTTCAGTGTGTTAAAGAGGGTTGTGAAGGCAGCAGAAGAGTAACCACAGTCAGGAACAGTTCAGAAAAGCATGGAGGAGAGTCTCCTGCACCCCCTCTTCACAGAAATGGCAGGATGCTGACAATGACTAGTCTCTTGGTTGAAGTGAAAGCTGCCCTCCCTGCAGATGTGCTTGTTGCCCTGGAAGACCATCTCAGTACATAATGTTCCCTCCCCAACGGCACCTTGCTAGACAGACTCCTGCACCCCCCTCACAGCTGCCTATTTTTCTGGCCATGGACAGGGATGAGAAAGTGGTGGACCTGGTACCAGTCTGTCCCTCCCCATGCTCAGAAAGAACAGGGAAGTAGATCCAACCTGGGAAGACACTGTACATGTGGACAGTCAAAGTGCATCATGTTTATAGCCTTGCCACCTCACCTGCCCTGACACTACTTGAAGGTAGCTCATTATGGCAGCAACACCCCCTAGAGCACGGCTTCCCAACCTTATCCTTTGCACAACCCCATTTAAACACTGGAAAATTTCTGCAACCCCAAAATGAGGCAGAGAAGATCAACAATCAACTGGGAGTTCGCACGGGAGGGCACAGGACCCTGCCTGCGCACCCCCCAGGGCAGACAGTCGCAGCCATAGCCAGCCTCCCAGAGGCATGCCACGGATGGGCACGCGCCGCACCCCGAGGATCTCCTCGGGCTCTGCGGCCCCCCACTCTGGCACCTCAGAGACGGCCACCCAGGTGGAGCCCCTGGCTCTCGGCTGCGGGGGCTGCCTGTCCCTTTTTCAGGCTCTGGGGCCTGGGAGCATGGTGACCTCCCCTTGTGGGGTCTGCTCCCTTTTGGGGTCTCTGGCGCGCCAGCTGGAGGAGCTCCAGGCCACAGCCCACAGACTGTGCGCCATCAGAAACTGCGAGCAGGAGATAGACTCCTACTGCCAGGCCCTTCTCCCCTGGGAGGCAGAGGGTAGACCACAGTCTCCCTCCAGGCCAAAGGAGGACTCTGGGACCTCCCGCTCTGTCCAGCCAGGGGCATGGACCACGGTGGTCAAGGGCCCCAAGGCCCGCCGCACCAAGGCCCCTGCCCCGCCAGAGCTGAGCAACAGGAACGCACCTCTGCCTGCTCCAGCAGCAGAGCCTGCTGAGTTGCCGGCTCCCGCAGGCAACATGGGCCCAACTGCAGCTCCCACCCCTGCTCTCCCCAAGACAAAACGTAAGGTGTTTGTTGTGGGAGACTCCCTCCTGAGGGGGCAATCTGCCACCCCGACCCCTTAGCCCGGGAAGTCTTCTGCTTCCTGGGGGCCCGCATCCGGGACACTGTGGAGAGGATCCCAGAGCTCCTCAAACCCACAGACCACTATCCCATGCTCCTAATTCATGTGGGCACCAATGACATGGCTCAGAGCGCTTTTTTAGGGTACTGTGCAGTTATGCTCTCTGACCTTTTGACATATGGCGCTCAGACCATATCACTGTTACACAGCTTCTGTACTATGGCTTCCAGAAATATTACCTCCGGATATTACTCTTCTGATATGATAACAATTACTGATATTTGTTTCAGATACCTTGGATATAAGAGCCTTTGGACATGTTGTAAAATGTATTAAAATAAAAAGGCAAAGAGAACTTAGGGAAGGCTGTAGTAAAAAAATAAACAGTAAGAATTCATAACCTACTTCCCTTTTTTACATTGTGATACTCTTAGGCTACTTCCAGATTAGGAGTACTTGACCAGCACATGATTATTTTAATACTGTGCTGACAAAAGGATCCTATGGTGCAGATATAGATTTACTGGCACAACTGCACTTTGTGCTTGAATAGTGAAAATGCCATCACAAGCAAAACAAGTGCAGTTTTTGCCTCTATAACTGTATCTGCATTAGGTGCCTCTGCTGGCCTGGCCATGTCAGCCTGACGTCTCACCTCTGCATGCTGCTAACAAACATAGCTAAACCAGTAAAAGTTTGTAGTGAAGATGTGGCCTTCCTCATATCAGGCAGTACTTTACACCATAAGGTAGCTCTAATTCAAGGTAATTTATGTTAAAATAGATATACTGTATTCACATACTCACAGAAAATTATTCATAGGATTTTTTTCTGATCATTTAGACCTTCCTCTGTGGCTTCCTTTAGATCTTTGGATCATCTTGTCCTGATTGAAATTCCATAGCTTAAAGGACAGCATATCCCCTTTTGGTCCATAATAAAATTCAGACCATCCACAGAACAACATAGTACAAACAAGGGGATTCACTGAGGAAGCATGTTATTTCTTTTCAGAAGGTTGCCTTCTCATCCTGGCACACACAGACAGGGTGGGGAGGGAGTGGGAGAAGAGCACCTTTCTAAGGCCTGCTTGGGAGAATAAAGTTCAGTTGGAACAGATGTGCAGCAAATGAACAGTAATGTGTGAGAGAGACATCTCTAGTATGACTGCAGGAGCCTTGCAGTGGTACTTTTGGAGATGCACAAGCCTGCTCCTTTTTAATATTAATTATCTGTGCACTACTGGGGAAAAAACAGGTGTACAGTACATACCATACCAAGACTTGTACTGCTGGAAATGAAACCCAGTAAATTTAGGCAGCACAGAGGATTGCTTTCCTCCCATTCAGTAGAGTGTTTGAGTTACTTTATCTGAGGTGACACCACTCTTCTGGAATAAGATGGAAGTCAGAGGTCATTGATAATAAAGATTGTTATTATTTTTAATCTTCTGGCAGATGTATTGTTATATTAAATATCCACTGTAATTGGAATTCTCAAGATGTGAAAGGCTGGCCTTGAATTATTCCTAATTATTGGAATGGAAGGTTGTGCCATATACAAACTGAAAGGTAATTTCCCCTAGATTTGCAATAGTGTTTCAGAGTTAATTCATTGCTTTGTCATGCAGATAATGCCTATGCAAACAAATGCACACTTTTTCTTTTATGTTCATTAGAACTGCATTAATTTAGAATGCAGTGGAGTACTAGAACAACACAGAGCATTACAGTTCAGATATAGAAATGCCTAGAGACACAGTAAGGTCCTAGTTCAAGCAAAGTACTTAAACATGTGCTTAATTTTAAGCATATTCTTAACTTGTTTGACATTGGTGGTACTTAGCCACTTACTTAAGTGCTTTGCCAAATCAGGACAATAACATGTTCCTAATGCTTTAATTAGTATTCTGTGTGCTATGTCTGTCTTGTGTTGGGTTATAAATCTAATTCGGCCCCTTTGTGCATATACATTCTTTAATTATATGATCACATGCTATTTTATTTTGTACAGTACCTCAGTGCATGAGATGGATTGTGCTTAATTAATGAGCATAGATTTGTTTTCTCTTTAGTATTCTATGTGTGGTCCCAAGACTTATTTATTTTACAGTATCTAAACCCTAAAGGTAAAGTCATTAGGTTGGACCCAGAGGGTAGTAATCGATGGAAGTCACTCATCGTGGTGTCCTGTGACCAGTGGGGTCCCCCAAGGCTCTGTCCTTGGACCCATACTGTTCAACATCTTCATTAATGATGTGGACACTGGAGTCAGAAGCGGACTGGCCAAGTTCGCCGATGACACCAAACTTTGGGGCAAAGCATCCACACCAGAGGACAGGCAGGTTATCCAGGCTGACCTGGACAGGCTCAGCAAGTGGGCGGACGAGAATCTGATGGTGTTCAATGCCAATAAATGCAAGGTTCTCCACCTTGGAAAAAAAACCCGCAGCATCCTTATAGGCTCGGCAGTGCTATGTTGGCTAGCACTATGGAAGAAAGAGACTTGGGGGTCATCGTTGAGCACAAGATGAACATGAGCCTGCAATGCGATGCGGCAGCTAGTAAAGCGACCAAAACTCTGGTTTGCATCCATAGATGCTTCTCAAGCAAATCCCGGGACGTCATTCTCCCCTTGTACTTGGCCTTAGTGAGGCCGCAGCTGGAGTACTGCATCCAGTTTTGGGCTCCACAATTCAAAAAGGATGTGGAGAAGCTTGAGAGAGTCCAGAGAAGAGCTACGCGCATGGTTAGAGGGCAGGGAAGCAGACCCTACGATGACAGGCTGAGAGCCCTGGGGCTCTTTAGCCTGAAAAAGCGCAGGCTCAGGGGTGATCTGATGGCCACCTACAAGTTTATCAGGGGTGACCACCAGCATCTGGGGGAACGTTTGTTCACCAGAGCACCCCAAGGGATGACGAGGTCGAATGGTCACAAACTACTACAAGACCGTTTCAGGCTGGACATAAGGAAGAACTTCTTTACTGTCCGAGCCCCCAAGGTCTGGAACAGCCTGCCACCGGAGGTGGTTCAAGCGCCTTCATTGAACACCTTCAAGATGAAACTGGATGCTTATCTTGCTGGGATCCTATGACCCCAGCTGACTTCCTGCCCTTTGGGCAGGGGGCTGGACTCAATGATCTTCCGAGGTCCCTTCCAGCCCTAATGTCTATGAAATCTATGAAACAAGGAAGAATTCATCAAATTGCACTCCTTTTGTTTCTCAGTCTCATTCCTGTCATTAATTTTACTGCTAGAGCTCAAAGCATCCATGTTAGATTTCTCTGTCATGTTAAACAAATTTCAGCCCACCAGTATCAACATGCTGATTTTATGTTAGCCTCCTGAAATATTCAAGCACCTTGTGTGGGAGATGCAACTATCATGTAGGGACAAATAACTGCCAAGCACACGAGTTATATATTTATAAACAGGAAGGATATTCATCATGTCAGAACCCATTGTTCATATGCCTATAGTACAGTGGAGGATTCCATAGTTTGATACAGAAGGCAGTCTGTCAATCATTCTGTAAGTAGGTCATGTAATTAGGTCACGAGGGGAAAACTCCAGAGCCCAGTAACTATATATTAATGACCTAGAAAAAGTTCCCGCCAATCTTATGTAAATTTGTACCCCACTATTGGACTGTTCTAAATTATTCCTACCTAGCGGCTAGTGATTGGCTTTCTTTACGTGTAAAAGGGCT
>NW_005843091.1:226646-230269 GCF_000455745.1 Alligator sinensis
ATAAGAGGTTGAAGCAGTTTCCGCCCAAGTTGGAGAACTCCACACACACCTCGTGGAGAACTCTGAGTACACTGTGGAGCCTAGCAAACTCCAAGCATGTTTCAGAGTGAACTTAGCGGCCTGATCAACCACTAAGGACTCCCCGTCACCGAAAAAAAAGGGGCTTAGCACACCCCCACCCGAGACGTAAGACGACTGCAGGCCCGAATACCCCGAACACCCTGACACATTTGCAGACCGATCAAACCAACTTCGTAATTTCTGCCCGACCCAAGTTTTACAACTGTAATCGAAGCAAGTTTCTGAATTGAACTGTACGAGCAGTGTAAGTAAACAATCTTTTGTTCAATCCAAACGCTTGAGTACCTGATTCCACTCCAAGCGTCACAAGTACCCGCCCGCCGATTAGGGCTCCTAAAGCCCCGAACCCCGCGCCGCGGCTCTCGGCGGCAACACATCATAATTAGTCAGCACTGTCAAGCATCTCTGCAACCCCATTGTTTATTATTGCAGCCCTAAATGGGGTTGTGACCCCAAGGCTGGGAACTGCTGCTCTGAAATGTCTGAAATTCCACCCACCCTGGTGTTATCTGCTACACAAATTTGCACTTAATTCTATGATTCAAATAATGAACGGAGATATTAAATAAATCAGACCCAGGAAGCTTGTTCCACCTGGAATACCCTGTACAAACTACCCATCACCAAGAGAACTCGCAACCTACCAATGCTACAAGGAGCCCTAGCAATGGAAATCTTTGTCTACCACAGAGAGAAAGAGAATTTGACAGCAAAGCATTGGGGCTATAAGGATATCTTCAAAAAATTCAGAATATTTTAAGCAATACTCATCGGAAAAAAAAAAAAAAGCCTAAAAACATAACTGCGTGAACTTCAACTACCTGCAAAGTCATGCCTGAGCAACCCGATTTCCCTCTATGATAAGGTGACAGGCTCTGCAGATGGGGTAAAAGAGCAGCAATTGTGATATGCCTTGATGTTAGCAAGGCTCTTGATACAGTCTCCCACAACATTCTCATTAATAAGCTGAGGAAATGCAAACTTGACTCAAGTACTGTTTGGGTCATTGTGCTTAATAAGTAGTAATCAAGGGCTCAAAATCTAGTTAGGATGAGGTCTCAAGTGGGGTTCCACAGGGGTCTGTCCTGGATCCGGTGTTGTTTAATATCTTCATTAATTATCTGATTTATAGGATGGAGTGCAAATTTGGAGATGACACAAGGCTGGGTAGAGTTGCAGACAGGTTAGGGGTTCGGAGCCACAGGAAAGACTAGATAGACTGGAAAAATGGTCCAAAAAACAACCAGAAGAGATTCAATAAGTGCAAAGTCTTGCAGTTGAGAAGGAAGAACTGCATACATAAATACAGACTGAGGAATGACTAGCTAGGCTGCAGTACTGCAGAGAAGGTGGGGGGGGAAGAGCAGTAGGACATAAGCTGAATATGAGCCAAGTGTGTTCTTGTTGCCAAAAAAGCCAACAGTATATTGGGTTGTATTAACAGGAGTGTCACTTGGCAAATCAAAGGAACTCATTCTTCCACTCTATTCAGCACTGGTGTGGCCACATCCAGTTTCAAGCCCCACACATCAAGAAAGATAAAGAGTTCAAGGCAGAGTGACAGAAGTCATTAAAGGCCTGGGGAGCATGCCTTACGAGGACAGGCTGAAAGAACTAGGGTTATTTAGTCTAGAAGAGAGAAAAGTGAAGGGGGAATTTGGTAAGTCTTCAAATATCTTAAGGGTGATTTATAAAGAGGATGGAGATGGGCTTTTCTCCATGCCTGTAGCAGACAGGTCTAGAGGCAACGGCCTCAAGATGAAGTAGAGGAAATTTAGATTGGAGAATAGGAGGAATTCTGAAAATGATGGTGGTCAAACACTGGACCAAGCTACCCAAGTGGTTCTAAATTAGGGTGCCTTGAGATCTGTTCAAAGGTGGTGCTGGATGCCACAAAACGTTAGCACTATTAGGTGGACAAACAGGATTCACAAGATAAATTCAGAAATTTAAAACAAGAATCCATAGTGTAAAAAACATTTGAAGCTCTCAGCAAAAGAAGAATTACTTTATTATTTTTATGTAGTCAAAAACCAAGTGAAAACTAAGAGTTAGCATTTTCTGAGGTTGTGCCTCAAGTCTAAGAAGCTTGAGAACCATGAGACTATCTAAAGAAGTTGTAGAATATCCATCCCTGGAAGTGTTTAAGAGCAAGTTAGACATTTGACTGGAATTGTTTAGTCAGGGATAATCCTGTCTTGAGCAGGAGGCTGGAATAGATGACCTCGGGAAGTCCTTTCCAGCCCTACTTCCCAATGATTCTATAACTACACACAAAACAATCAAGTTGTTATGCTTGCTTATACAATGGAAACAATCATAACATTTAAGTTGATTCCCCTAGCATTTCCAAGTTTGTTTGAAACACTGTCCCTTGCAAAACTTTAAATGCCTGAAACTATATACACATTGCCAGCATGAGTAGCTGGACCTAACTTTTGAAGCAGGAGTTTGCAGAAATTTCCTCCAACTCCCCAGGCCATCCTGGTAAATAATACTGTGATCACACCGAAGGGGCAGTCAGTCTTGGGAAATAAATGATCCCCAAGCCTGTCCAAAAACGCATGTTGTGTCATTTACTTAGTGGTGAAGGAGAACAAGAAAAATGCAACTGGAAAGCAAACAATGCAGACAAGTCATGGTATAACATCCTTCAATAAAAATCCAGTCAACTTTTGCAGAATAATAATTTAAGGAATTGTAATTGATAACCATAATAGGAGGCTGCATATATGACATTGCATGAATTTTCTTTTCCTCCTTGCAGCTTCTGAATTCCAGGGGTGAAAAAGTGGTACTTCTAAGGTTTGGCTAATTCATGTTAACAGCATCATTTAGAGTAAAAAAAATATTTCTGATTGAAATAGGCAAGGTGGGTAGGCAAGGACTGATTTTATGAAAGCATTAAAAAAAATTAAGCTTAAAAGCCCATAAGAATGAAAACAGTCAAAGTTTCATATACATTTTTTCCTTAGAATGAATGCCCCTTCCCTCCCTTAGATTTAAAGTACTTTGAAAATATTAGTTTTAGGCTTCCAAAGAGACAGCACAGCATTAAATTGTTTAGTCTAATTATAGAAAAGCTTGTCATTTTAGAGACTCACTATAGGCATCACTGATTCGTGCACGTTTTTGACAACTTAGATTGCTTCAGATTGCTAAGATTCCTTGCCTATGTTCCAGGATCACTTTTGCTCATCTCAACATGGGTACATAAAAATCAGAGCTAAAGAATATTACTCAATTGTAAATAGTTTGAAAACTTTTCTTAGTAAGTAGTGAAATAAAGTGTAAGTTATGAATTTTTACAGAATGCATGATTTTATTTTTTTTAAATATTTCTATGTGGTTACAATACTAAGTAACTTCTGTCTTCCCAAGTCTACAGACAGGCTGTATCAGTACCTTTGCAGCTTTCCTAATTAGCAAGTTTCATTTCTGCTGTTTAATACACACCAGTAACCATAAAACTGATACATGTTGTTACTTTTACTCTGTTATTACATCTAGATTTCTCAAGTAGCAATGGGGGGGGGGGGGGG
>NW_005843091.1:230300-232582 GCF_000455745.1 Alligator sinensis
GAGGGCTGCTGAAGGTATACAGTAGAGGAGCCTTCCCTGAACTATGCATGTTAGGACTGGGAAAAAGATTGGCATACAAGTACATACAGTCTTCTCCCTTTCAGCAAACAGTGTGGTGGCCAGTATCAAGGAAGGAACACAAGCAAAATTTAGGGAATGTATGCCAGTGGAAAGGGGAGAGTGCTAAAGAAAAAAAAGAGCATGTAGGTCCTGAGCTTCTCCATAAGACACAGCTGTTTTACTTCACTAATGAGGATATAGCTCTTACTTCATATTATCAAGTAGATATCCTCTTTCAATCCCTGCATAAAAGCTGCAATTTCTAAAACAACATAAATTGAAATAATGTCTTTCTATAGAGATGCTGCACTTGAAGGTATGGCAGTATTTTGGGGTGGGGGGGGGGGGGTGGGGGTTAGGCAAAATATTCCTATCTTCCTGTGCCTTCTGCCTGATGGAGGACCAGTGCCTTATAAACTAACATGTTCAGAGGCATGAGCTTTTGTAGAGTACAGCCTACTTCGTCAACATCTGGTGAAGTAGGCAACAGCCTGCAAAAGCTCATGACGCTCTGAACAAGTCAATTCATAACGATGCCACCCTGGCTCTGCCTCCTGCCTAGCTGAAGATAAACACAGCTAACCTCTCCCTGGTTTCGGTTAGTTTAAATTCAAAGGAAGCCTTACAAGGTACTTGTCATCATCATTCAAATTTGATCTGAGCACTTAAACAAAGTTAGGTGTAAAAATGGAATTCTACTGGTTTCCAGATATTTCTGCACTTTTAAAAGAGACTTGGTCTGATACAATGGGTGGTCATGTTGAATATTTGTGTCATTTACATGATAAGGTTTTCTAGTTCTACCATAAAAAGTGTGTGAAGTCAATCATATGCATTTTAGAAGTCACCAAATATGTCAACTTTAAGCTTTTAATTTCTTTGGGGGAGGAGGAATCTATCTTAAAGGTAAGAAAAATTGACATTGAAATGATGGATGCTGGCATCTGACCCAGTCTATGAAACCTAGGCCCCCTCTATACCCTACAGGTACTGTGTAATTAACTGCTTAATTGTCCTACTACCTTAATACCAGCTACATGTGCAAAGTGGCTACCCTCCAATAAAAAGCTCCAAACAGCTATAAAGTTAGACACTGAAAACGCATACTAACTTTATAGCTGGCTGTGACCAAGCTTTAATTGGCAGGTGTAGCAGGGTCTCCCCTGCCACCCAGAGCACTGTCTGCTGACAGAGCTCCCAGCCTCAGGGATGCACCATGCCCAGAGTGAAACTCCCAGGCCTTGGAGATGAAGGCTGCTTTGATCCCCAGGGCTTGGGAGTTTCATACCCCCGCAACCCCTGAGGATTGCAGCTGCTGTGATTCCCCAGCTCTGGGAGACCCTCAAGTGAGCCTAAGATTAAGCTCCTCCTAAACCAGTGATCAGGCACAATGGGATCTAATGCATGATCCCTCAATCTTGCCTCCTGCCATACACACATGGCACGGTAGGAGACAGGTTTGTATGCATCACGCATTAGATCCCATTGCACCTTTACCTGCATATGGGGGGGGGAAGCTTACACTGCAACACTGACCCCTGCTACACATTACATATATTATGTAATTCACTGCTTAACTGCACAACAAATTTAAACCCACCACACACACAAAGCAATTCTCACACCATAAAAATGAGTCTCCAGCTCCAGTTGGTCTAACAAAAGGTATTATTTTGGAACTAAGAGTTCTAGTTTTTTTTGGTAAGTCTCCAGCTTTAAGGAGAGCCAACCAGCTACCAAGCTAGCACCTGAAAGTGCGTAACCAGTCCATAGCTGGCTTCCACCCGGCTTCCGTTCCTGCATGGAGCAGGGCCCGCAGCCTCCACACACAGTCTCCTCCTGACACCAATCTTTGGGAAGGGGCAGCCTGCCACTGACGCCCAGTGCCGGCCACATGAGGAGGAGAATTTTAACAGTCCCCAGCAATAGTAGGGGTTTGGGGGCTGTGATGTTTTCATCCCGCGGCTCTGCACGAGACCCCGGCGGGAGATGCGGGGCTCCCCCCCTTCATGGCAAACCCCCCAGATGCTGCCCAACCCCCCCAGCCGGCTCGCGGGCGCTGCGCGGGGCCCGGCGGGAGGAGCGGGCACCGGCGTCTCCCCACATCTCCAAGGAGGCCGCCCCCACCCCGAAAACGGGGCCAAGGGCCAAACCGCGGGTGCCCCTCTGCCCCCCGCCTGCGGTCGGGCTGGCTGCCGGGGGCTGCGCAGCCCAGAGATGCT
>NW_005843091.1:232925-234015 GCF_000455745.1 Alligator sinensis
GGGGGGGGGCGGCCACGTGCGGGGGCTGAGCCGGGCGCGCCCCGCCCGAGGGGTGCCCGTGCCTCTGCAGCCCCCTGGGCACACCTCGGCCTGGTCTCCTCCCTGCCACCACTGTGCTCCGGAGAGGGGGCCAGATCTGGCCGCTCTTTATTTTTTGCTTGTTTGTTCCTTTAAGGAAAATTTGTCGTGTGCCAGGTCAAATTAGCCAGATTAGGTCCAAATCTGTTCAAATCATTCAGGAACCGCACGTGGCCCTGCTACCGCAAGTATCCCCCACCGCAGGCCGGGGTTTCTAAATCCTTTGGCAGGCATCCCACGTGCAGGGCCAACTCCTCCTTTCACAGAGGAGGCAATAGCTAGAAGACTCTGGGTAGTCCGTTTATAGCTGGTATGAAGCCTCTCACCTCCTGTGAGGATCTGTGATGATGCAAATTACCTTGAAACAAAGGCAGCAACAGGATCGCAAGTTTCAGGTGGTCACAGTTGCCTCTTGCTTGGGAAAATACGAAGATTTCATTTTAAAAAAATCAGCTAAAATTGGATATCCCCTTCAAGGTAATTTGCATCATCACAGATCTGCACAAGAGGAGAGAGGCTTCATCCCAGCTATGAACTGCCTGCCCAGAGGTGTCTTCCATCTACTGACTCCTCTGTGAAACCCTATGAAATATAAACTTTCATGTCTACCTAGGAGAGCTTTTACAATCTTTTCTCCAATGCTGGATGCTTGTGCCTGACAGCTTGCAACTGAAGACTTCTTTTTGCAAAAATCTTGTTGGTCTAATAAAAGATACCATCTCTACCTGAAGTCCTGATTGCCTTTTCCTCTAGCCCAATACTGCTACAACCTGGACACTTAAATATGTAAATTTAATTTAAATGTGCTTCCTGGTCCACTGTAAAAGCAGCTTGGGAACCCCCAATTTAAGACTAACAACTTAAAATTACCTAATAAAATTACCTACACCTGTTAAGTTTCAAATTCAGAGACACTGTACTCACCAATTAATACGAAGTGGATGCCTGTTTCTCTGCGGACAGTTTATCAATTTGTGGCGAGCTCAGATTCTGTTTCTTCAATAAGGTCAGT
>NW_005843091.1:234035-289349 GCF_000455745.1 Alligator sinensis
GACACTTGAATCAGTTTTGATCTTTCTTTTCTAAAGATCCAGCTTTCTCTTGAATGCAGTTACCTTGCTTTACAGGTCAAAAACAGTACTTTCTGCTCCTTGCAATGAGAATTCCATTTGTCAAAAGTATATGCAAAGCAAGCCAAAAGCACAAGCCAATGGGGATCGCAGTGTCTTTGAAATTGCTGAAATTCAAATCCAACAGAAAACGTCAAAGTTTATTTCTCAGTTCATAAATACATTGCAACACTTTACCCCTGGATAGCCACATGACCTCTGTGTGAAACAACAAAGCATCGTGCTTGGGTCCAATTTCTGCACAAGGCATTGTAAAGAGACATGCCTTTGTGAGCTGCATCTTGATCATTGGCATACTTTCATCTGCAAGAGATGGTGGATGTTCCAGCCTATGACAGACGGTTTGCAGTGACTCGTGACTGAATAGTCCAATCCAAGATTTGCATGCTCTGTGGCAGTGGTTGCAAGTATGTGTGTCATGGTTGTGTGGTTCGTGAGCTGCTTGCTTCCAACAGACTCTTGAAGTCAATTCCTGTTGTAGACTTTGATGCCCTGGTGGAGACTATGATGCCACTTGTTCCAATTGCTTGCCAAGGTTTCCTATTGGTCAGGATCAATTCCAAATGCCTTCATATCTCGCTTGTATGCGTCTTTGTACTGAAGCTTGGGATGTCCTGTTGTTCTAGTTTCCTCCAAAAGTTCTCCATATAGTATGTCCTTCGGTATACGTCCATCTTCCAATCTGCTCAGACACCAAGTATGCAGTGTAAATAGCGCAGGTGGAAGGTGGTGGCTTTACCAGCGCACCCATTAAGTTCTTCATCCAATGAGAGGCTGGTGGTCACTGAAGAACCGGGTTAGCTTAACTTTTGGACTACTGCCAGCTGGTTCTCACCAAGGGTGATTGATGGATCTTGTGGCACTCCTTGTCCTAGTACAACTGTTTTCTTTAAGCTGATGGTGAGAGCAAATGCCTGATAAGCTCTTGAGAGGTGATCCATGAGTTCTTGCAGTAGGTCTTCATTGTGGGGTTCAAGCATAATTGGCAAATTGGTTCAAGCATAATTGGCAAATAGAAGCTCCCTGATAACTTTAGTCTTTGCCTTAAGTCATGGCAAGTTAAAGTTTCCCATATCAACTTGTGTGGAGGTACACTCACCTTCCATGTCTTTAAATGCGCAGTTCAGGATGATTCCAAAGAGTGTAATGGGCAAGGACACATCCTTGCTTCACTCTGCTTTTAATCTCAAAGCTGTCTGAAGTGGACACATCAAACTAAAGTTGCTTTCATGTTGCTGTGGGAGGAACGTATAAGACTTAACAGGATTGGAAGACATCCTGTCTTTTCTAAGACTGCAAGTAGGCCTATTCTGCTAACAGTAAAATACTTTGGTTAGGTCCACAAAGTTGATATACAACTGTCAGTATTGCTCTCTGCACTTTTCTTGAAGTTGACACAGGGAAAATATCATGTCTATGGTTCATCTTCCAACCCTGAATCTGCACTGAGATTTAGGGTAAACATGACTCACCAGCTGTTGCAGGCACACCAAGATGACCCTTGTGAAAGCTTTTCCTGCTATACTTAGTAGCAAGGTGCTTCTGTAGTTGTTGCAGTCACCCTTATCACCTTTATTTTTATACAGTGACACTGTTTGTGTCATGCCTATCTTGTGGTACGTAACCCTCTTTCCAGCATTTGAGTAGCAGCTGATGAAGATATGGTAGTAGGCTTTCTTTCTTGAGAACTTCAGAATTTCCAATGAGATGCCCTTTTTTCTTGAAGCCTTGCCACTTGATAATGAATCAATGCCCTTGCTTAGCTTCTTCTACAGTGGGCTCCACATCTAACTCTGCCATGACCTGTAGAGTTGGTATTTGGTCCAGTGATTTGCTGCTGATGTTTCTTTCTTGTGAGTATAGCTCTGAGTAGTGTTCAACCCAACAAGACATCTGTTTGCTTCTATCTGTAATGGCTTCACTGCTGCATGACTTGAGAGGGGCAACCTTGTTGACAGTAGGGCCTAGAGCTTTCTTCAGACCATCGTACATGACTTTTAGGTTTCCTATGACTGAGGCTGTCTACCTCATCACATAGTCCAGTACTGGTTGGCAGTGTCTGGTTGCTCTCTGTTCCTCATTTTTTGCCTGTTGAAGTCTTGCTTCGGTGCTCTCTGCTGGCTTCCTGTTGTGTCCCAGATAGGCTGTGTTCTTGATGTTGATGAGAGAGAACAGCTATGCATTTTCTTTGTCCAACAAGGACTGGTTCAGTCTCTTTTCCTCAACTGTAGCTTTAGCTATTTCATGGATTACAGTTTTTAAACCTTCCCAAATTTCCTCTGCCTTCTCTGGTAGTGATTTCCCAAACATGCTGAGTTCAAAAGCCTTCACAAACTCTTGGCACTTTCTTGGTGTTAGTGGTATTGATTTTGGGCTTGCTCCTAGTTTTTGCTTTATGTAGTTTTTTGGCTGTAATCTTCACTTTGCTAATAAGCAGGGAGTAGTTAGCGTCACAATTGGCACTGTGGAATGTGTGGGTCTTCTGCACCGAAGGTAGATTTTTTCCTTCCAACAATAACAAGGTCTAGTTGGTGCCAGTGACCTGATCGTGGATGTCACAATGACACTTTTTGGCAATCTTTGCCAGGAAAATATGAATTCGTATTGCACAGTTGGTTTTAGGTCCAGAATTCAAGAAGTTGTTGTCCGTTTTCGTTCATCTTGCTGATACCAAAATATCCTAGACAATCTGATCATGAGTTGTCATCTGTGCCAACTCTTGGACTGAAGTTTCCAAGGAGGAACAGTTGCTCAGTTGATGGTATTCCTTTAACAACTTGGTGCAGAGTGTCATAAAATTTATCCTTCTCCTCAGGGTTGGAGTTGAATGTTGGTGCATAAGCACTGATGATGTTTGCAAAGCCAATGGTTGTCTGAAGTCTGAGCTGATGCACTTTGAGTTCTGAATTCTCTAGCCGTTGTAGGGCAGGGAAGTCAGCCAGTAGGCAGAGGTGCTTGACTTCAGGAAAGCTGACTTCAATGAGCCTAGGAAAATAGTGAAAGAGATACTATGGAAAGAGAGAGTGGAGGGGAAAGGAGTTCAGGAAGGGTGATCATTTCTCAAAGGAGGAATCCTTAAGAGCGCAGGAAAGGTGGTAAAGGGACCGGGAAGTCCTCTTAGGTCTTACGATTAGAAGTCAAGGGAGCTGGCCTTATGAGGAGAGGCTGAGGAATGGGACTCCTTAGCTTGGAAAAGCATAGGCTCAGGGGGGACTTGCATGCCCCTGATATAGGCTGCTACCATCAGGATCAGGGAGAACATCTCTTCACCAGGGCACCCCAAGGGAGGACAAGATTGAATAGTCACAAACTGCTGGAAGACCATTTTAAACTGGACACAAGGAAAAACTTCTTTACTGTCTGAGTCTCCAGAGTCTGAAATTGACTCCCCACAGAAGTGGTGCAAGCACCTACTCTGGACATGTTCAAAAAGTGTTTGGATGATTATCTTGCTGGGATCATCTGACCCCAGCTGACTCTTTGCCCTAATGATCTCACAAGGTCCCTTCTAGCCCTAATGTCTATGAATTCTATGAAAAACCCAGAGGAATCAAGGAGTGCTTAAAAAAGGAGGCTTATGGACAGTGGAAATAAGGGGTAGTCACCAACGAGGAGTACATAAATATAGCCCGTATTTATAAGGAGAGCATAAGGAAGGTAAAGGTGGCAACTGAGATCAGGTTGGCAACCAAAACAAAGGACAATAAGAAGTCCTTCTTTAGGTATATAGGGAGCAGAAGAAAGACCAAGGAAAATGTGGGGCCCCTGCAGAATGGGACAGGACAGCTGATAATAGACAGTCAGGAGAAAGAAGAACTCTTTAATTAATACTTTATGTCAGTGTTCCTGCATACAAATGGTGGTTGCCCACCTGGTTGGATTCTGGGGGGCAGGGAGTGATTGCTAACTAATGGTTAGTGTTGAAAGGGTGACGGAGCCCTTAGATTGGTGAATGTCTTCAAGTCGGCAGGACCAGATGGACTACACCTGAGAGCACTGAGGAAATTGGCTGGAGTCACTGTGGACAGTTGGCCAAAGTATTTGAAGACTTGTGGTGCTCAGGAAAGGTCCTGGGAGATGGGAAAAGGGCCAATGTGGTCCCAATCTTTAAGAAGGGGAGGATCTGGGAAACTATAGGCCAGTCAGTTTCACCTTGATACCAGGTAAAAATTTGGAAAAAATTAAGAAATTCATATATGAAACTGGCAGAAGGCATGATTCTGAAGAACAGCCAACATGGTTCATTGCGAGCAAGTCGTGTGTGACCAACCTCATCTCCTTCTGTGATCAAGTAATGAACTGCTTGGATCTGGGAGACATGGTTAATGTCACATCTTCGATTTTAACAAGGCCTTCAATATGATCTCCCATGAATGACACTTATAAAAAAAACAAACCAAAAACTGGAGGATTGTAGGCTGTCAGAGTACACAGTCAAGTGGGTTGGGAATTGGCTAAGGGATCGAACCAGAGTGTTAGTGCACGGGTCTGTATATTCTTGGTGGAACATGGCCAGTGGTGTCATGTGCTGTTCAACATCTGTATCAATGATTTAGATGAGGACATGGAGAGCAGCTGGCCAAGTCTGCGGACAATACTAAGTTATGGGGAAAAGTGGTCACGCTAGGGGATAGCATGCCGATTCAAGCAGACCTGGACAAATTAGAAAGGTGGGCAGAGTGGAACCGGAGGCAATTAATAAAGATAAATGCAGACTGCATCGTCTGGGGAGAAGTAACCAGTGACATGAATATAGGTTAGGAGATGTCCTGGTCAACACAATGGCTGAAAGGGACCTTAGGGTTATGGTTGATCACAGGATGAACATGAGCCACCAGTGCGATGTTGTAGTCAACAGGGCTAATAGCATACTGGGATCCATTAGCCGATGCATCGTAAGTAGGACAAAGGAGGTGATGCTTCTTTTCTGCTCAGCACTTGTGGGACCACAAGTGGAGTACTGTGTCCAGTTCTGGGCACCACACTTCAAAAAAGATGTGGAGAATCTTGAAAGGGCCCAGAGAAGAACTGTTCAGCCTGGGGAAGAGAAGATAGAGGGGGGACTTGGTGGCTGTCTATAATGATGTAAGGAGCGCATATCAGGAGCTGGGAGAAAACCTGTTCACTAGGGTGCCCCAGGGGAGGACAAGGAGCAATGGCCATAAACTGTTAGAGGATGGTTTCAGGTTGGATGTAAGGAAGACATTCTTTATGGTACGGGTGACCAGAATCTGGAATAGACATCCCAAGGAGGTGGTGCAGTCCCTAATCTTGGAAGTCTTTAAGAGGAGACTAGACAGACACCTTGCTGGGATCATTTGAGCTCAGCACTATTCCTGCCCAGAGCAGAGAGGGTTGATCTTCTGAGGTCCCTTCCAGCCCTTAATTTCTATGATTCTGATTCCCAGTGGGTGTTTCAATAAGATTTACCAACTTCTTGCTCACAGTGAGCTCACTGATGCCATAGGAATGATTTTCTTCTGCACTTTTACCTTGCCAAAAGAAGGTACAGTTAGCCTCTTGGATAGAACCAGCACGTGCAAGTTTTTTTTCCTGGAGTGCTGCAATGTCAGCTCTGAGTTTGTGTAGCTCATGGTCAATCAAGACTGGCTTTGATATGCTGCTTGTGTACTGTAGGTCATCATAGTCTGTCAGGCCAGGACACATGGTCCTGACATTCCAGCTTCCAAGCTGCGAAGTTCTTGGTTTCTTGTTTTTGTCAAATGAGAGGTTTCTATCTGCTTTTCGGCTTTTGGCCCAGCCTCATGCACCCAATGAGGCAGACAAAATGTGGTGGGTCAGCACCTAACTGATAGAGGGCTGCCTGGCATTACAACAGGCAGTAGCTTACCAGTGGAACGCGATGATTCCCCCTGCTTTGGAAAGTGACCCATGGCACCCTCCTTATGCCAATCAGGTGATGGCTTACGACCCATAACTGCAACCTTTTGTGTTGTGTTCATGCTGCCAGCAAGGATGGAGTGTCCTCTCCATACAGCATGGCTGCAATAGCCTGGGCGGTTGATATGGAGATGCTGCTTTGCCCATGTATCAGTATCCCCCACTCTGGGCTACACTGGTGTGGTCCAAAGGAAAGACAGAAATGGATGTTTGGAAGCAGCTACACTACAGGAGTTGCCAATGCAGAGGAGACCTTCCATCTGCCTGCCTTTTGGGGCTCCACTCCTAGATTGGTTGCCAGCCATGGCTGAAGAGCCCAATCTACCCTGTACGGACGCTGCTGGCAAGAGAACTGAGTGATCTGGCTCATCCACCTTTTGATGGCATTTCCTCCATCAAAGGCAGTGTACTGTAACCTCCACTCCTCAGGTGCTCATCTGCCCAAAGCCATTGGCACTTCCTGAGGTTGCCAGGTTAATTAACTGCTGCCCAGCACTCTGTGTTGATCAGAACAGGTTGTACCGCTTACGGTCATAGCAGCAGCAGGTTGTCAATCCTGACCTGACAATGTGTCTTCATAGAGTTAACAATTTTAATAGCAGTACTCGGATCATCAGTAAGTTCTTGATCCATGTTTCGAGTTGAAAGGGCTTCACAGTGCATCATACAATGAGTCCACTGTACATGTGGTACAATTTTGGCCACTTTGGCTTTCAAGCCTGCCCTACCTTTAGTCGCTGAAGGGACTCCATCAGTGCAGATTCCAATATGGGCTTCCCACTTCAGATCCTGATAATTTAGGAAGTTGTTTAAAATGTTCAGATCCAGTTGCACCCATCCTAATTGGCTTACAGAACAAAAAAATCTTCCAGTATTGCTGTTTTGTGAGTATACTGCACCTACGCAATTAAATGAGTTTCTTTCAATATAGCCGTTGCTTCCTCCAACTGGATTGCAAAGAAACTGGATTGCAATCAAGAGATCAAACATGCATTGATATTTCCTGACAAGTCAGAGATTCAGCAGCTTACCATGTTGTCTGACAGTGGGATCAATTTTAACTTTGCAAACATCACCAAGCATCTTCCTGCACATTGCCAACTGCTGCTGGGAGAATCAGCTTTTCCCCAGTTGTGTAAGGCTTTTTATTCTCGGCAATATGGTATACAACTTGATACGATGCTTTTAAAGCATTTGCAGGGGCCGATGCCACGTTTTTCATTGCATTTTTTTGTGATTTTCTGTAGTTTTCATTTAAAAAAAAATCTGTCTTTTCCTATCAGATCACCATGTTTTATTTCTAAATGGCATCTTAATTTTGTTGGCTTCAGGCTACCATTTACTAAAGTTACTGTGCACACTACACACTGAGGCCTAATTTCTCCATGGAGTACAATGGAAGTGAAACCAAAATCCAAGTATGTTTTTCATAGATTTCATAGACATCAGGGCTGGAAGGGACCTCGGAAGATCATTGAGTCCAGCCCCCTGCCCAAAGGGCAGGAAGTCAGCTGGGGTCATAGGATCCCAGCAAGATAAGCATCCAGTTTCATCTTGAAGGTGTTCAATGTAGCTGCTTGAACCACTTCCGGTGGCAGGCTGTTCCAGACCTTGGGGGCTCGGACAGTAAAGAAGTTCTTCCTTATGTCCAGCCTGAAACGATCTTGAAGTAGTTTGTGACCATTCGACCTCGTCATCCCTTGGGGCGCTCTGGTGAACAAATGTTCCCCCAGATACTGGTGGTCACCCCTGATAAACTTGTAGGTGGCCATCAGATCACCCCTGAGCCTGCGCTTTTTCAGGCTAAAGAGCCCCAGGGCTCTCAGCCTGTCATCGTAGGGTCTGCTTCCCTGACCTCTGATCATGCGCGTGGCTCTTCTCTGGACTCTCTCAAGCTTCTCCACATCCTTTTTGAATTGTGGAGCCCAAAACTGGACACAGTACTCCAGCTGCGGCCTCACTAAGGCCGAGTACAGGGGGAGAATGACGTCCCGGGATTTTCATCATTTTTTTTTGTTTTTGCAGATTTTTCTTCTGTATTGACTTCAGCAGTTTCAGCTTCTGCCTTTCATTTCAGAACAGTACCTTTTAGCAATAAATACCAATCCATTTTCATCCTGTAATAGCATGAAAAATATTGAACTCACCAGCAGAATAAGCTGTACTGCACAAATGTTTCTTGCTAAGTGGGTACTTTACATAGGTTTTTCACCAGTTCCAAGGGACGCCCCTGCCCATTATGGGACAGGAAGGCCTGGGTGAGGGAGATTCCTTACCCTCCATTAATGCTGACCTCAGGAAGGAACATCTTGAGAGGCTGGACACCTTCAAGTCATTCGACCCTGACAGTTTACACCCCAGGGTACTCAAGGAGCTGGCAAGCATCATAGCTCAGCCCCTGGCACGGATCTTTGAGAACTCCTGGTGCTCTGGTGAAGTGCCCGAAAATTAGAAGGAGGCCAATGTGGTGCCTATCTTCAAGAAAGGGAGAAAAATGGATCCGGCAAACTACAGGCCCATCAGCCTGACCTCTATCACAGGGAAGGTCTTAGAAAAGGTTATCAAAGAGACCATTCTTAACAGACTGGCCAATGGCCGCATCCTGAGGGATAGCCAGCATGGGTTTGTTGCGGGTAGGTCTTGCTTGACTCGTCTTATTTCCTTTTATGACCCAGTGACCTATCACCTGGACAAGGGAGAGGATATTGATATCATATATCTTGACTTTAAAAAAGCCTTCGATCTGGTATCCCATGATCACCTCTTAGCAAAACTGGTCAACTGCGGCCTTGGCTTCACCACAATCTGCTGGCTGGGGAATTGGCTCTGTGGTCAGACCCAGAGGGTGGTGATTGATGGAAGTCAATCATTGTGGTTTGCTGTGACCAGTGGGGTCCCTCAAGGCTGTCCTTGGGCCTATACTTCTCAACATCTTCATTAATGATGTAGACACTGGTATCAGAAGCGGACTGGCCAAGTTTGCGGATGACACCAAACTTTGGAGTAAAGCATCCACACCTGAGGACAGGAGGGTGATTCAGGCTGACCTTGACAGGCTCAGGAAATGGGAGGATGAGAATCTGATTGTGTTTAACACTGAAAAATGCAAGGTTCTCCACCTTGGGAAGAAAAACCTGCATCATGTTGATAGGCTCGGCAGTGCTAAGCTGGCTAGCACTATGGACGAAAGGGACTTGGAGGTCATGATCGACCACAAGATGAACATGAGCCATCAATATGATGCTGCAGTTAGTAAAGTGAGCAAAACGCTGGCTTGCATCCATAGATGCTTCTCAAGCAAATACCAGGACATCATTCTCCCGTTGTACTCGGCCTTGGTGAGGCCACAGCTGGAGTACTGCATCCAGTTTTGGGCTCCACAATTAAAAAAGGATGTGGAGAAGCTTGAGAGAGTGCAGAGGAGAGCCACCCGCATGATCAGAGGTCAGGAAAAAAGACCTTATGATGAGAGGCTGAGAGCTATGGGACTCTTCAGCCTGGAAAAGCGCAGGCTCAGGGGTGATCTGGTAGCTGCCTATAAGTTTATCAGGGGTGCTCACCTGGATCTGGGGGAATGTCTGTTCACCAGAGTGCCCCAAGGGATGACAAGGTCGAATAGTCACAAACTCCTCCATGACCATTTCAGGTTGGACATAAGGAAGAACTTCTTTACTGTTCGAGTCCCTAAGGTCTGGAATAGACTGCTGACGGAGGTGGTTCAAGCACCTACTTTGAATGCCTTCAAGAGAAATGTGGATGTTTATCTTGCTCGGATCCTATGACCCCTGCTGACTTCCTGCCCCTGGGGCAGGGGGCTGGACTCAAAGATCTTCCAAGGTCCCTTCCAGCCCTAATGTCTATGAAATCAATGCTTGTTGTAATTTTTTTTTGTGTTGTCAAATGCTTGCTGTAATTTTTTTGTGTTGTGTTGTAGGGGTAGATATGATAGGCATACTAAACCAGAAGGTGGGAAAAGTAACTATGGAAATGATTGCTGGCTTAATTAAATACATTGCAGCACCTGTGCAATCAGTTGCTAAAAGTTCACTCATACTATTTCAGTGTGTGATGTCAAATATCACATTCTTGTTATATTATAATAATAATAATAATAATTTTAAACAGTAAAATATGCCTTTTACATGGTATGCTCCCTCCCCCCAACATTCCTTCATGCCCTGCAAGGGGGGCACACCCCAGAGTTTGAAAACCACTCCCCTAGTGTATGGTTAGCTGTCTTTCAAGTGGCTCTCAGCAGTCACCGATTAGCTCATAGATGACTAAAGGGACTGGGTATTTTCTTCCACCCTAGTATAAAAGTGGTCTCCTATGGCTAGATTTATGGTGGGGGAAGAATGCCAGCTGATTCTCTGGGTGGTTCCCCATTGCTCAGGCAGAACCAAACAACTGTTGAGCCATCTTCCTTTCCCTCTTCTGTGTACATCTAGGCAGCGTTTCAATGGGCAGCTTCCACAGGCTCCTTGGACACATTGCTGGCTGGTGTGCTCTGCTCGGTCCCTATTTGGAACACAAGGACCATCACTCCCGTCCCAGTTTTCTCTTTTGTTGTCCCCAGTGATCAGTTGTTGTGCATCTAGTGGTCTCCCTGATTAAGAGAGGGAGAGGCTTTGTTCCCTTAGTGGGCCTTTACGTAACAAACAGGCCTGTTCAGGGGCAATGCGTAGGGGGTGCACATGCACCCCCTGCATGTGGCGGTGCACCCTCTGAATGGCTATTAGAGGTGCCCTTGCATGTGGCGGTTGCTGCTTGCCACCCCATGGCTGGCACCACCAGCAGTGTCTGCAGGCGAACCCTGATCACTCAGACAATGCTGGCGGTGTCTGTGGGAGCTCCCCACTGCCACGCTCCTGCAGCCTCTGCAAGGGAAGGCTAAGAGGTGATCTTGTGGCTGCCTACAAATTTACTAGGGGGACGCAGCAAGGGATCAGAGATGCTCTGTTCACCAGGGCACCTCTTGGGGTAACAAGAAACAATGGTCACAAACTGACAGAGAGCAGATTTAGGCTAGATATCAGGAAAAACTTCTTCGTGGTAAAGGTGGCCAAAATTTGGAATGGGCTTCCAACGGAGGTGGTGCTTCCCCCCTACCTTGGGGGTCTTTAAGAGAAGGCTGGATAGACATCTGGCTGGGGTCACATGCCTAACATGCCATCTGACCCCGGCACTCTCTTTCCTGCTTAGGCAGGGGGTTGGACTCGATGATCGGTTGAGGTCCCTTCCGACCCTAGCATCTATGAATCATGAAGGGATACGGAAGACCAGTGCCCACTGCCCCTTTAAGAGTCTAGGGAGCTGTTGGACACCAACCAGTGACTGAAAAGCAGACAGGAGCTAAAGCTGGACACAGCCACAAAAGCTGTAGCATAACCCTTTGAGAGAGGTGGGGGGAAACAGTCCCTGGAAAGATGCTTTTAGGGGTCAGGGATGTGGCTGTAAGAGGCTTAGACTTGCAATCAATGAAACTGCATAAACATAAATGAGTCACTGCCCCAAAGAGCTTATTTTGTGCTAAGTCTGGGCTTTCACAGGGATCATAGTCAATAGTTCTTAGAGCTTCTCAGAGATGAAGTATACAAATACTCTTGAGTCTTTGGCCAAGTACAGACAGTCAAAAAACCCAAGGCTGAATCAGTTCAGATTTCACAGGTTTCACTAAGCTGTGTAGATTGAACCAATAATGAAATAAACTGACGTTCACTTTTGAATCTGGAGAGGCAGCCAGATGTCTGCAGTGGCTCAAGCCGGAAGTCAGGGGGTGCTAGGATACCTCCCAGCCTGCCAGCCACTGCTGAAGACATTCAAATGCAGCTGAGCGGGGACTATCCCGATTGGCTGCCCAGCACACACCCCCAAACACCTTGCTGTCTCCCCTGCTGCAGGGGCGAGGGGAGGAACCAGTTCCTCCCACCTGGGTCCCAACCAGCACTGGACAGCAGCCCACCTGGGGGGGATGCCCATGCCTCAGTGGGGGTTCCCCACCTCAGGTAGGATCCCCTGAGCACTGCCACCCCTGCAGAGGGGGAATTTCCCCATCTAACACCCTATCACAAACTGGTGTCAGCTTAGTCCCCACAGGTGTGAATGGGAACAGTACCTCCAGCCCAGGGGTGAGTCGATGCCTGGCATCAGCCCACATAGGATCCCTATGCATCACCAAGAGGAGGGGGGAGGAGGGGAGAGGCTGTGTTCCCCTGCTTCCCCCCTCCACATTCTCCCCCTGCCCTGCTGGGCTGATAGACACAGGCAGAAGCAGAAGCTTTGCTGCCTCAGTTCTGTGACAGCCGGGGGATGGGGCCAGCCCAGCTCAGTTGGAGCAGACAGCACAGGTCAAGGCTAGCCCCACCCACCCTGCAAGGCAGGGTTTGCGAGGGAGGTGCAAAGCATCCTGGGATGCTGGAGGACCCTGAGTTAACTTGAGTCAGGGTAGGATTTGGGACAGAATTTCAATATACCATTTTAACCTAAATCAGTGAATTTTGATACTACATTCATACAGGTCTATCTTAAACAGGTTTCAGCCATTTTGAAACTGTTTTATGTGCACTGAACTTCTCTTTGTTACAGGTTTAAACTGGTTTCTGATCACTTAAACCAGTTTGTGTGTAATGTCTGTCCCTAGTGCTAAAGTTTCACTGTTTAAATCAGGGGCAGGCAATTATTTCGGGTGGAGGGCCGCTTACTGAGCTTTGGCAAGGCATCAAGGGACACATGACAGGCAGCCAGGGGCAAATGCATGTTAACTTCTGTTTTCTATGGACAGATTGGGCAAAAATTGTCACTTCTATCTGCACCCGTACTAATAGGGTGGCCTAGTGCTCACTGGGAAAATATGCGCTAGGGTATATATAAGGGCTCTCATCCTTACTTCTGTGAATCTTAAAATTTTCTTTTAAAAACTTGTATGTTACTGGTTATACAATCAAGATTATGAAGGTGATGTGTATGAACTATGAAAAAAAAATCATTCTCCCCCCCACCCCTATTTTGTGTCAGTTTAATATGGTGATATTGTTCCTTTGTTTTCAGAATTAGAGTACTGACAGTCATTTAGGTTGTCTTAGTCAGGAATGATAACCCTTTAAAGCCCTGATTGAAGACTAGCTGAGCTGAGGTTTAAGGAAGAAAGAAGTCTGAGGCCAGCTAACTGGAATTGGAAACTCAACTGAGGGGGACCTTTAAAAACTGGAAGCTATTGGAAGGTATTCTGAATCCAAATAGTAGCTAACTCTTGCTAAATCTGGTTATATTGTACATGAAAAATCTGAGCTGGGAAACCAAATTTTGACTTTAAGTTTGTATACTTGAAATGTTTTGTGTGGATCCCTTCCTAGCTTGGGGAATCATGAATAAAGCCCCTTCCAGTAGAAAGCACCTGAAATGTTGTTTTATTAAAATAAACTGATAAGAAGTAGTCTTTAAACTAATCTGCATGCTTTTTATTCCTCATGAGTGGAAGTCTCTTTCAAAAGAAAAATTACTGCTTGTAATTCTTCTCAGGATAATAATCAAACCCAGAAGCTAATCCCCGACTCTGAGAACCTACTTTAAAATGTTTTAAAAATATTTTTACCATTAAAATGTCATTATACTATGAGGTATCCATGGCTGTGTGCAGCAGCACTGGCACCAGGCACCCTTGCATGGGGGGGGCACCAAATCAAACAGAAGTAATGGTATCACAAAGTATATACCTGCATGTTTAAATTTTAAACGGCCGAAGTGTAGCTGCTTTTACATTATTGATGCATTAAGCACCTCTGTACACAAGCAAGTAAATTAATGATATGTTCAGAAGATAAATTCAATATGTTGACAATTAGCAAACCTGACAGCTCAGTGTTATGCTCACTGCACATGACTACACACTGCACAAAGGCATAGAACACTTAGCTACTCCTGTATACTATCTATTGTAAAAATATATAAGTCAATATCATCATAGAATTTAAGGTTTGGTAGTGATTTTTTCTGTTTGAATGTTGGCAGCACTTAATTAATATGCATGTAGTTACTAGTTGTTGTTATTGTTGTGTGAACCAGTAAAACAATTTTATACTTATCTACGTATATTTAAGTTCCCAGTGGGTTTGATTAGAATTATAACGTTTCACACTATTTAAAATACAGGTAACAAATCCCATTTTTTAATGCTGCGAAATAAATATTATGTCAATCCACCTTAACGCACAATGAAGATTTGAGAAATTGTCTTAGAACTTTTATAGTCTTACCAGTTTCTGTTTGTCAGTGAGGAATATCAATGACCTGAAAGAGTGCTGATGGTTAACTTTTTCAGTTGGACCAGTCTCCTTTCTTGAAGACTGTCACAATCATGGCATTCCTAAGATTACCTGGGATTTCCTCATCATTCCAGATCCTTAAGATGAGGGCATGGAGCTGTGATGTAAGCTCCTATCCCCGTTTGAAGACTTCAGCAGGGATTTCATCAGCTCCAGATACCTTGTTGTTCTTCACCTACTTGATGGCTTTCCTCAACTCATCAAGGCTTGGAGGGATTCCAAGATGGTTTCTGACTGCATGTTGTGGGATGGAGTTGAGAGCACTCTTGTCAAGAATATAGGCTTGATTGAGGTGGTCTTCAAAATACTCCTGCCAAGGGGTGTTGATGGTTCCCCTTTTCTTTATCATGTCGCCTCCATCCTTGCCTCTCAAGAGGGTTGGTCCCCAAGCACTCAGACTGTAGATGGTTTTGGTGGCACTGAAAAAACTGTGCAGTGAGATGTTGAATCTCTTTTGCCTGGTCTTCCCACCATCTGTTCTTCATATTGTGGGACCTCATTTGGACCTCTGCCTTGGCTTCTTGGTGATTCAATTTCTTTTGCTTGGAGTCGATGCGATTCAGCCAAGCACAAAAGGCTTATGGTCGATCAACTCTTGGATCTCCCAGTCCCTCTCATTAAACCAGTATTGATGTTTCCTGGTAGGGAATCCAAATCTCTTCACAGGCACTGATACAGACTTGAAAGCATCCCTCCTTACAGAGGGATCACCTTACTATTCACCACAGAAAAGATCATTGTGAGAACCCTCCTGAACCATCTCCTTCCAATTGCTGAAGAGCTCCTCCTAGACTCTCAATGTGGATTTAGGGCATCAAGAGGCACAACTGACATGATCTTCATTGCTCGTCAGCTGCAGGAAAAATGCTGGGAATAACAAAACTTTCTACGTGACTTTCTCTGACCTCACAAAAGCCTTCAACTTTGTCAACTGAGAAGCACTGTGGAGGATCCTTCTGAAGTACAATGCCCACCAAAATGTCAACATTCTTTGCCTACTCTATGGCAGTATGTGAGCAGTGGTTCTCAGTAATGGATCTGTCACAGATCTCTTTGAGCTTAATGCGGGAATTAAGCAAGCTTACATCATCACTCCAACACTCTTCTTGATATTCCTTACTGCAATACAACATCTGGCCACTGAGAAGCTTCCAGAGTGGAGCTAAATTACCAAATGGATGGTAAACTGTTTTTCAGCTGATTCCAAACCAAAACTAAGAAAACCCCACCTCAGTTACTGAGCTTGGGTATGCTAATGATACTGTAGTGTGTGCTACTTGAAATCAGGCCTTCAGGCAATTGTTGACATCTTTACTGAAACATACAAAAAATGGGACTGATGCCTAACGTTCAGAAGACTAAGGTCCTCCATCAACAATCTCTTAATAAATATTCTCCAGCTCTGGTAATTCAGATTTATGTTGAAATTCTGGAAAAAGTTTTATATTTCCTGTATCTTGGAAGCCATCTCTTGCAGAAGGCTGACATCAGTGAAGAAATCCAACACCACCTTAAAAGTGCAAGTGCAGCCATCGGACACCTGAGGAAACAGGTGTTTGAAGATCGTGACATCAGACCCAAAACTAAGCTCATGATTTATTAAGCAGTCACGATCCCCACCTTACTGTTTGGAGCCAAAATGTGGACAACATACAGGAGACACTATGTCACTGCAGAAATACCATCAGTGCTGCCTGTGGAAGATTCTTTGAATCCAGTGGGAAGATAGATGCACCAGTATTAGCATCCTCTCACAAGCAAACACCATGAGCATCAAGGCAATGATCATCTGACATCAACTTTGCTGGGATGGCCATATCATGCCAGACTCTCAAAATAAGTATTATTCTCCCAGCTCAGTCATGGTATACTAGGATTCTTTTTGCCAGAGCCCTCCAAGGATTGACATGGCACCTCATCCAATGTGGTATCAAGGGAACTTTAATAGCAAACCCTAGGCTTTATTGCTAGTATCCTCCCCATAATACAATGTGGCAAGTGATTTTTTCAGACATTACAACAGCGATCTTAGGTGGTACCGGCCTCAGATCCTCTGCTGGGTGTGTGGGACGTTAGTTTCTGGAATCTCCATAGGTCGAACAAGAATTCCAAGGTTGCTCCCATCTCCCCAGGGTAGCAACACAAAACACACAGGTTCCTTTGTTTGTCCATTACTTTTGTAACTTTTCTCATCTGAAATTGTCCAATCCCCTGGCTCTGTGCCAAGCATTCTTTATATGGTGCATCAATCCCTTGGTTCTGTGCCAGCCACGTTCCTTATAGGGAAAAACTGTTGTGCCTTGCTTGCCTAGTGCCCAGTCACAGCACTCACATTGCCCAGAGTGACAGCAGGCACTCTTTTCAATGTTGCTGCTTAGTTCTGGGAAGCAACACTCCCCTTCTTGATGCCCTGAAATACAGTAGCATCACACACATTGGTTGACCTCTCGCATGTGACTCAAGGCATGCGGATTGGTGCCGCATCAGAGACATGGATCTTCTCATGAGCAGGCTGCTGTCCCCTGTGAACTTTCTTTGTAGGGAGTTCTGGAGGACAGACTCTCTTTTCCTCCCTTGGTCTGGCTTCCAACCTGGCCAAGAGCTCTCGCGTCTAGCAAATGAATACACACTGAATGGTTAATAACAGGACTCCCAGAACCAAGACCATCACAAAGGGTGTAAGGATGCGAGTTATGACAGGTGACTAGCCCAACAAAGTTTTCCCACCTTGGTGTTGAGTAGCTTTTTAACCTTTTGCTGCAGGGTCAGATCTTTTATGGCCAGGAGTAAATAGTCAGGTGCCATTCTTAACTGTATTTTATTAAAGTCCTTTTTATTACACATTTGAAGCTCCAGTTGGTTGTTTGTTGATGTACCAATGGTTCGGTATAATTCAAATGACATTAATAACATTTTACAAACAGCCAATGCATAACACAACTAAGCTTGGTTTGTTTTTTTTTGTATCAAGCTAACTTCTTGATGCTTAAGTGGTGGTTCACATCCTTTCAATCTGCAGTGACAATGCAGGTGACATTACACCATTGTGGAGGCAAATTCAGCTTCGTTTTTAACCATCTTCTAAACTCAGAGATCCCAGGTTTACGGAAGCATCAACTCTGCAGGTATTTGTTTCCTTCAAAACCATGGGTTAATGCAGTGTTTTCTGGGTTTTTTTGTTTGTTTTTTTTTGGGGGGGGGGGTCCACACATTTTGCTATATTTAAGTTATGAATAGTATTTAAATACAAAAGAGATTTTCCTTATAGCCTTGAAAACATTTCATCAGGATGGTTACTAAAAACACATATATTACCTTTTAATAAATGCCATTTTGCTAAACAAGTGAAATTTACACCTTGAAACTTATGTAAATTGCTGCCCTTTGTTTCAAGTATTAGAACAAATTTTTGGTCCAAACTGGATGCAAGTGTCCTGGTCTGGGATCCACAGACAAATTTAATTTTTAGAGGGGGTATTACCAATGATTTTTATCACATCTTTATGATATTCATATGCATTTCAACTTTTGACAACTTAAACCAACCAAACAAATAAAGAACCACACAACAAGACAAACAGCACAAAATAGACAAGACAATGTTTGCTGTAGTGGTAAAGCCATGGCTTAGGTGAGGAAGATGTTGTTGATGGTAACAAGGCCTTGTAGCCTACCAGTCACCTTTGCTACTGAATTGATTACACTATTATTTCTGTAAAATAAAACAAACACACAAACCTGCCAAGAAAAATTCCTTGCAGTGAAATATTATTCATATTTACAAATTTACAATGCTGACATGTACAGTGGCAATGCACACATACCTGCAATTTGGGGGGGGGTTTAAATATATATTTAATATACATATTGAACAGCAAGGATCATTTACATTTATTTTATTGTTTTCAATGGCCCATTGCACCATTTTGGCAATTGGAATTGGGACCTTTATAATGTTTTTCCAAATGTGAGATTGAGGGATGACAATATCCTTGTTAGAATTTAACTAAACTGCCATTTTAAAATTAGTTTTTTTCTTTTAGAGAGGGACAATTTGTCCCTCAGAATTTTTTTTTACTTAGAAAACTTTTTTTACATTCTGATTGCTGGGCATGGTAAAATCTTTAGGATACCTGAGATGAAACAATACTGTTGATTCCTGAATATAAATTAAAAATTATACCATCACTTTTGTGCCAAGGAAATAGAAAACAAAGTAAAATAAAAACTGCATTAGCCAATAAGGCTATGCAAAATTTCGTCAGCTGTTCTGTTTTGATGCTGGTTCGACTTGTTTCGAGCTCGAAACAGCAAAATCAAAACAAAATGAAGGGCTTTGAAACAGCCTCGAAATGAAATGAGGGCAGTCAAAATGTTTTATATTTTCTGAAACATTCCAAAGCTCAAGCTGGGCCTGCCTGCAGGGAAACAGGAAGTAAGGAGAATGACAGGAAGGAGAAGAACTGCTCTCATATAGACTGTGTAGCTGGCCAGTGACTGTGATCCTTCCCTGAGGTCCCTTCCAATCCCAGTGCTCTGGAGGAGGGATGGAAAAACAGCATAAGAGGCAGCATTGTTTGAACTGGACTGCTTTCTGTCACCCACATGATGAGTTTTGCTTGTCAGCAGCCTGAGGTACAGTTTCCCAGAACCCGCTGCACCTATCTACTTGAAACTTGGCAGGCTTCATGGCCTCAGAAGGGGCTACCATCCCTGCAACTTTCATCTAAATCAGGTAAGAAATGACAAAGTTATAGACAGAGTTTCATGTTTCTCCGTTATAGCCCATGGGCGAAACATCGAAACAGCTTTGACGAAACAAAAAACGGAACAGTGGTTTCAAAACTAAACAAAACTCAAAACAAAACACTGTCCCTTCAAAATGTCAAAACGACACTGTGCTGTTTCACACAGCCCTATTAGCTAAATGTAATACTGAAAATCATTTTACCCCTCCTGCTATAGGTAATAGAATTTAAGGGTACTTTGTTACAATAGTTGTTACTGCATTCAAAGCACTGAAGTCTATTGTCTCAGTTTCCATGTTTTTCCCTTTGTCTTTAGAACTGACCAAATTGGAGAGTCACACGAGGCATTTGTACTATCCCCCCAACAAACTATTTACTATGAGTTATAATATTATTTCAGCTTCTATTGAATATTTACACTGCCTTTGTGGGGGGAAAGTTTGGTCCCTCAGTCAAGTCACACACCTGTATTTTGCCACATTTTAACTCTTTCTCTGCCAGAACCTTAGAACATGCCTTCGTGCAATTGTCTTAGTTAACCCTTTCATAGACAAATGTACGAACTTCACTTCATAAAGCTACTGGATACAAACAATCATGGACTCAATATAGACATTGGATTTATGACATTACAACTTGACTGACATCTCATTCAGCAGGTACCTGCCAGACCTGACCTTTTACACTTTTCTTTTTCACCCCCTCCCCTCCTTTTCTGCCTTTTGTCTTCCTAATTTCCAGCCATTTCATTTTTCACATGCAGCCTTTTTTCTACCTTGAATTACTACAATTGTAGTCTCCCTTACTTACTTTTGGCTTTTCTTCCCCTGCTGCCCCACTCCCCCACCTTGCACTTTACCATTTGGTTTCCTAATTTCGACCTATTTACATTCTCACTGACATCCAATCACACTTTTAGCTTCTCTCCTTCCTTGGAGTCTCAGAACAGCAGAGACTCTTTATGCCTAAAGAAGGGTGACTGCGCCCAAAAGCTTACTAAGAATTTTTTTTCAAACTACTCAGTTGGTCCAAGGAAAGCTATCACATCTACTCAAAGAACCTTGCCTGCCTATGTCCTTAGACCAACATGGCTACAACCAAAAACCCAGCAACTTTCTCTCTCAAAATCCATTCTTACTCTTTCCTCCTGCCTGCTCTTGAATCCAAATGAGCTCTGTTAATCTCTTCACTGCCTTTCTTTCTAAACACTTTCCACATATTCTTCTCCTCTGCAGTCACTTTTTGTTTAACAGGTATCTGAAAGGCTTCAATAGCCATCCAATGGTAAGGATTTTTCAACTGCTTAACCTGTTTCTCTGCTTCTTTCCATCTTTTTTCCTCTTCCTTCTTTACAATTACAACCTATAATCCCCAGTTAAGAACCACTGTCTTACGAAAGTTTAACCATGCATCAGGGCGAGCAAATTTCAGTGTTTGCCAAGCGTCCTTTTTATCAACTTTCAGTTCCTCTACAAAATGCTGTAGTGCTGCAGGCATCAGCTGTGTGGGAGTGGCAACCGAATCAAGCATAATAATGCTTACTTTTATCAACTGGCCCAGAACTGATCTGATCAGGAATTAGCTCTCTAACATCCCTAGTGCAGGTAACCAAGAGGGAAATCAGGGCATATTGAGAAGCTACCCCAATTTCCCAACCCACAGAGGTTACCTTTGCACGCTGGCTATAATTTCCTGCTTGACACCATCAATCATCTCTGGTTCCTGCCTAGCTTGCCAATTGTAACTACTAGGATTCTTTTTGCCAGAGCCCTCCAGGGATTGATACAACAACTTGTCCGATGTGGTATCAAGGGAACTTTAACAGCAATCTCTAGGCTTTATTACAAGTTTCCTCCCCGTAATATTACTGGGCAAGCAGTTTCTTCAGACATTTCAACAGCAACCTTTGGTGGTACCAGCCTCAGATCCTCTGTGGGTGTGTGGGATGTTAGTTTCTAGAATCTCTGTCGGTCAAACAAGAATTCCAAGTTTCCTCCTGTCTGAAAGCAGTTTCTTCTCTGTTCAATTTTGTTGCTTAATTCCGGGAAGGCCTGGACTATGGCTAAAAAGTCTTAGCATAACTCAGTTTGCCTGCTACACACACGCTCAAGAGAAGGGGAAGAGAAAGTGCTTCAAAGATGTCTTTAAGGCCAACTTGAAAAATAACACTGATATCAACTTGTGGGAAACCATCACCCAGGACTTCCCCAAAGGGTATTGATACTCAGAAATCTGACAACAACAACAGGAGACAGAAAAGCATAAGGGGCAGAAACAGAATGAAGTGGACGGAATCAAGAATCTAGATCCACCAACGTGGAAACATGTGCCCAAGTTGCAACAGAGTCTCTCGATCCCAGATCAGCTTCATCAGCCATCTTCAGAGCTACAGATAAGGCAGTCATGGAAGACAATCATCCTCAATGGGAATGCCAGTGGATATAGTTTAACTTTACACTACTGAAGCAATTTAGATGCTGAAGACATTGTAGAAGAAATAGTTTTAAATTTTAAATTGAACCACTCATGGAAGACTTTGAAAAATGCTAGTGACTGATGTTTTACACTTCATACAAAAGTATTCGGTAAGATAAATCCATCCTACAAATTCTAAAATGCCTTGACGATTTTTTGACATTGCTCTTAACTGTTGCTGCTGCCAGCACAACTTCAGTAAGTTAAAAATAGTTAAAAACTACCTGAGGTCTTTGGTGGGACAAGAAAGGTTATCTGACCTAGCAATCTTGTCAATTGTGCAGGACCTAGCCAATTAGCTAAACCATGATTCCTTAATTGACAGGTTTGCCAATTTAAAGATGAGAAAAGTTAGAGTTTAAATGAGATGTTTATTGGCCCAGGATTTCCTGAGAATCCTTGAAAAAAATCTGAAACCATCTTTAATACAAATTCCCAAGATTTAAGGAAAACCTAGAACGAATTTGGGGTAACAATTTAATAAATATTGTTTTAAATTTGAAATTGGCTCATTTTAATGAATATTGTTATACATGTGAAACCAAGAGCACCATTTTAGTCAGAAACATTCTAGTATGTATTTTTAATACTTTTATTTCATGGTGTTTTGTGTTAATACAGACAACAGCTCAGCTGATTTGTGTTGCTTTCTTTTTTACACTAATTTGGGTCCTGAAGCACCAATTTTGCTAAGCCAGAGACTGTGTGCAGATGCCTCACTCTTGACTCCCAAAACAAGTGCTCTACTTCCACCTCAGTAATGGCCTGAGGTTTCTCAGTGGCCAAAGAAAACACTACCAGAACACATTGAGGGCATACCTCACAAAAATAGATGCAGACATCAAGACTTGGAAGAAGCTGGCTGCTGATCCAATGGTGCTGCAACCTCAACCAAGTGGCTACCAATTTTGAGGCAGTGTCTCACCCACAAAGTGGAGAAGAAAGAGCAGAGGGAGAAAAAGGAGAGAAATCCTGGCCTATAGCTTACCCTTCCATATGGAGGAACTTGCAACTTCTGCAGATAGGTCTGTGGCTCAAAGATTGGACTCTTAAGTCACCTCAAGACCCATCAGTGAGTCCTGGTAGAGATCAGCCTCAAAATCGAAGGAATGCCTACAGTATTAATTTGGGATATAATACACACACAAGGGTCTGTACTCTTTTTCTGTTACAATTTTCCTTTTGTTAATGGAGCGAAGTAGTGAGATTGTAAGAGACCTATACATTCAAATAAAATGCTTAATATTTCTTATTTTGTCTCATTAAGTTACAATATGGAAGTAAAGGTACACAGTTTTCCACTTAAAATTTATTGATGATGACCAGAATCAGTGAAAGTGTCAGACCTGGGATTTTATTTTAAAAAGTCTGCAATTCCTGAAAAATCCTGCAATTTAACAATTGTTCTTTAGATACCATGTGGAAACATTTTTATGTTTTTATATTTAATAACAGTGGACATATACTACAATAAATAGTTGTCATGTTTTTTTACTTGCTGTTTAACTTCTGTAGATATTTGAAATAGTTCCTACTGTGGGTTGTGTTTATATGTAGTATATTTTGCTTGTGTTTTCTGCTACACACACATTTGTATGTGCTTAAGGTGTCCTCTTTCAAAAAAGAAAAAAAGTAAAAAATACGTAATAAACATTGTTACACAGTAGACCATAGGGGGACATTCTGTGCACATGACCTACACCAGGCCCCAAAACTCCCGGCTATGGCTCTGCTCCCATCTAATTGCCAATGTCAAAATCAGACAAAAAAAAGAGTAATGTGTGATAAACATATTCTTCCTGAAGTCTAGAATTTAGAATGGTTTAGTTTTTAATGGCATCAGCAGCAGCGACAGCACAATTAGTGGCACTGAATCTGAGGTTCCTGGCTTAAAGCACTCCTGTTTCTAGTACAATATGCAAGAAAAATCTGTCAACAACATGATCCAACTTCTGGGGCACATCTAGTCATCTCTTTTTCTTGCATCTTGTCAGAAACAATCTAACTGCTCCCTTTTTTTTCAGAATCAAAACAACCATAGCTTTAGAACAGGGGCTGGCATAGTCTGTCCCATGGGCCAGATTGAGCTCGCAGCAGACTCCATTTCCCAGCAATCCTTGCCTGCATCACTGTAGCTGGTTTCCATGAAGACCCCAGTAGCCATGGCACTGACAGTGCAGGGCCAAGGTTTCCATGGAGACTGGCCCCAGCAGCACTGGTAGGGTACTCCAGCTGGGCAGGGAGCTGCTCCAGAGCTGGGATCTTGTGGTGGTAACAGCATGGTCTGGAGCTGGGGCAGAGTTGTGATCTACTGCCCACACACCCCAGCAAGATCCCAGCCCTAGCCCCAGAGCAGCTCCTCACCCAGCTGCTCGCCCTCCCAGTGCTGCGGGGCCTGGTCTCTATGGAAACCCTGGCTCCGCACTGTAATGGCACTGCTGATACTAGGGTCTCCATGGAAAACAGCCACAGTGACGAAGGCAGGGGCTGCTGGGAAGTTGTTCAGCCATTACCTGGATCTACCATTTTGCCCACCCCTGCTTTAGAAGGAAATACTTGTGCCTAGTGGGGTTATCCTGCCATAGCTTTCAGTCAAAAGCAGAAGCCAGAAGCAGCTCTTAAGGTGAAATTACACATTACACTTAGAGCACACTAAGGGCACTTACAATATGTGTCGGGTTATTAAAGCTCATTAATTAATACTAAGTACCCTCTAAGCGTCTAAAAGTTAACCCTCACCTGAGGGCATAACTTTGGGCTGTGCTACCTAGCTCATGTTAAGGTAACTTCAGTTTGCTCCATGGAGATAAAATGAGCAATTTGTAGCATCCTCCAGCATCCCAAAACATACCACTCACAGCACCACCTCCCCTCCACCCAAACACACCCAGAGCAGGGACAGAGCCTGGGTGTCCTGGCCCCTAGCCAAGCCCTTACTCACTAGCCCTCTAGTGGCAAGTCAGGGCTATGCAAGCAAGACATTGGATTAACCCTTAATGTGCAACTGCTCACATCACGTTCTAATTTTAAGAACTTTAATGTTGCTTAACATTCCACACACTGAGAATGGTCTAAGTGTAACATAACTTCACCCTTAAAGCTTCTCTAATTTTGATACATGAGCCTTTCAGGGAGAAATCAGACTGAAAGTACTGTAAATCAAAGTGAGGAACAGGTCTGAAGAAAGAAGAAAGTTATTCATTCATGTCCACTTTTTGTGAAAGGTATCTGAATAAAAACACCTAGCACTTCCCAGAAGTGACTATGGCATCTCTCTGTTCAAACTACATCTGTACCTAGTCTGTACGCAGGTCTGCTCCAGCTTACTGGAACTGGCCTCAAGTTCATTGCCTGCCACATGTTTGGGGTTCAAATTTCGCTATATTTTAGGAGGCTGCTTTCAAAAACCAGTTAGGCCTTTGGTGCCTGCTCCACTTTGTCAGTCTTATGATGCTCAATCTGCACTGACCATCCACCCTTGCTTAAGTGGGGCTTTGGACCCTCATACAATTCCCTAGGGGCTTCAGGACTCCCAGGCTCTCTGTCCTCCTAGGTTCCAGGCTCTCACTCTTAGTCCTTTGGGCTGCAGGCCCCCAGTTCCCCCATATAGTGGCAGTGCCTTCTCCAGGCACTCCCCATAGCATCCATTCACTCCCCCAGCCACAAACTCAATCCTCCAGTGTTATACTGTAATATAAACAAACATGCAACTTAACTTCAGTGCAGGATTACTGCCAGTCTTCCTTCAGTCGCCTGAAGTCTGAAGCTTCTTTCCTGAGCTGGCAAGGGCTGGACTGAGGCCTCACCAAGGGTTCTTGGCTTTATATGGCCCTTAGCCACACCCCCTTGGGTCACCTGACTGGCCTCTTCCCTGTCAAGATTGTCAGTCATGCAAAGAGCATGAAGAACAAGCAGGATGAACTAGAAGTCATAAGTAAGAATTTTTTTATATGCTATTTGGCATTACAATAACTTGGTGGAGCAACTCCTGTGACTGGAATGTCATCATTCAGGAGTATACAACATTGCTTTGAAGAGATAAAGTTTGCATTATAAGTCAAGACTATATATGCTTGTCCGGGAGGAAGCAAGCAGCAGATCTGGGTGAAAGTAAAAAGGGAAAAGA
The DNA here is from genome assembly GCF_000455745.1 of Alligator sinensis. Taxonomy (NCBI): domain Eukaryota; kingdom Metazoa; phylum Chordata; order Crocodylia; family Alligatoridae; genus Alligator; species Alligator sinensis. Next base: position 259,685 of record NW_005843091.1, read on the forward strand.
AAACAGATTATATTATGGTGGAGACATACTGTAAGCCACCAAATCTGGAAGAAGAGGTGGAGACATTGTTCAAAGAAGAAACAAGAATATTTAGAACTTACAAGATGGTGATACTAATAGAAGATATTAAATTCTCTGTTACCTGCTGGAAGAATAATACAGCAGACAATATGATCCACTAGTTTAAACCCAGTCTTAAGTTTTCTGGCTGGTGGCATGAGGTCCTATTGACAAACCAAATGTAATAAGCCAGGGCCCAAACGGGGCAGAATCTGTTCCAGGCCCCAGCTGGAAGTAATTATGGAATCAGGCCAAGTCATCCCTCAGGAAGAGGCCCCACTCACACTGATGATTTATGATGACCCCTGACAGGAACCTGTTTTGGGTCATTCAGGGCTGAAGCCCCAGGTGGCCCATCTGACCTGAGACAGAATTCAAGTATAAGCTCAGACCAGATAGGAGAGGAGAGAGGTGTCTGGGCAACAGACTGCCTTGGGTTTCTGACCTGCTTGAAACTCCTAAACCAGATGCTTCCACTCTGGTTAACTCCTAACCTAGCACAATCCACTCAAAACTGACTGCCTACAGTCCAGTCAACCCTTGCAGCAGATTTGTTCCATCTCTACATTAGCACACACCAGAAGTCCATTCTGGGCCCTCCCCAAACAATGTCCAAATCAGTGATATTTTCGAACCATTCAATTGTTACATATGCCTAGGTGCTTAGGAAATCAGAACCTGCTATTCTCTATCCATATTAAAAAATGTGCTTAGCTATTGTTTATAGCATTGGGTATATACTACATCAGGGGTAGGCAACGTTTTTTGGTCGAAGTGCCGAAAAACACCATAATGCCTACCTTGGAAGGTGCCGGCATGCCAGAAAAATTAATGAGGGCAGGGGTACATGGCAGGATGCCCTGCTTGTACCCCTTGCCCCCCACCCAAAGCCCCTGTCCCCCATCCCTGCTCATGACTCTTGCCCCCCACCCAGAGCCCGTACCCCCCAGCCCTGCTGCCCCTTGCCCCCCACTCAGAGCCCCTGGCCTCCAGCCCCACTCATGACCCTTGCCTCCCACCCAAAGCCCTTGCTCCCCTGCCTGGGCTCTGTAGCTGTTACCAGCTACCCAGAGCCTGGACTGGCTGCAAACACCTGCTGCCTCTTCTCCCTGGCCTCAGCCCCGGCCCCGGCTGCCTCCCAGCCCCAGACCTGGCCCCAGGCTCCAGGGAGGCAGCACATACCAGCAATGCTTCCCTCGCCACTTCTGCAAAGCAGTGTTGGAACCCGGCACGGCAGGACATAGTGGAGGCACAGAAAGCTGCCTGCTCCGAGCTCCCCGCTGCTGTCGCACTTCCCCTGCAGGCGGGGGCAGCAGCGAGGGGTACAAGCCTGCGCTGCTGTCCACGCTGCTCCCATGCACACAGGGGAAGTGTGGCAGGGCAGCAGGGAGCAGGAAGCAGGCATCTTTCCTTTCCAAGGGAAGTGGTGCTGGCTCCTCTGCAACCAACTTCCAAGGGAAGTGGTGCTGGCTCCTACCCTGGGGGTCTTTAAGAAGTGGCTCGATGCCTACCTGCCTGGGGTCACTTGAGCCCAGTTTCTCTCCTGCCCAGGCAGGGGGTCAGACTTAAAGATCTACAAGGTCCCTTCCGACCCTACTTCTATGATTCTGCGGCTCCCACTGTGCCTTGCCATGTCGGGTTCCAACACTGCTTTGCAGAAGCCGTGAGGGCAGCAGAGTGGGGAGCACTGCTGGTATGTGCCGCCTCCCCAGAGCCCAGGGCCAGGTCTAGGGCTGGGGCCAGGGAGAAGAGGCAGCAGATGTTTGCAGCTGGCCCAGGTTCTGGGTAGCTGCTGATAGCCACAGAGCCCGGGCTGCTTGCAAGGGCTTTGGGTGGAGGGCAAGAGCAGCAGGGGTGGGGGCAAGGGTTATGAGCAGGGCTGGGGCAGGAAGCTACAAACAGCTGCTGCCCTCCTGCCCCAGCCCCAGTCGTCTCCTGGGCCCGGGCTCCGGGAAGGCAGCAGGTGCTGGCACTGTGCCCGTTGGGGCCGGGGCTGAGGCCAGGAGCAGGGGGGCAGCAGCTATTTGTAGCCTCCCAGCTGCAACCGGCCCTAGCTCTGGGTAGCTGCTGATAGCCATGGAGCCCAGGCTGCTCCCAACTGGGCTCACAGCATTCTAGCTGCCTGCTGGGAGCAGCCCGGGCTCCTGGCTGGCAGCAGCTACTCAGAGCTGGGGCTGGCTTCAGCTGGGAGACTGCAAACAGGTGCTGCCTCCCAGCCCCAATACGTGCTGAGGAAAATGGCCTCATGCCATGCGTGGCACACGTGCCGGTTGCCAACCCCTGCACTATATCAAAGAGGAGTCCAACAGGAAGTAAATGTTGGACTGTGATGTCACTCAGTCCATTAACCGTAAGAATCATCTCTATTTTGGAGTATGTGTTGACTGCAGAAATATGGGAATCAGACCTGTCAGGGATTCAAAATACCATATTTACTTGAACACAAGATGAGGGTTTTTCCCCCCAATTAGCATGGGGGGGAAAAGCCCCTCAACCTTATAATAGCATACAAGGAAATCTCACTAAATACATTGTCAATCATTAAACTGCTACCAAAAGTGGTACATGCTTAGCAATGTAAACCATCTATGAAGTTGGTTACATGCAGCAAACACTGAGCAGCACTATAAAACACATGGCGCACATGGGCAAACATTCTGGTGGGAACCTACCACAAGAATGTTACTGTAGCTCATCTAAGTAAGACATATGCCCATTAAGCACAGTTCCCCTCACTGCCAACTTTTTCAAGTCATGGTGAGCCACAACATTGCACAGCTCACTCAGAATACCTCTGTCACCATCTCTCTTAGCCTGGCACATATGATTAGTGTGGCTCCACCCTCCATGAGGTGAAGCTGGACCAACTTGCCCTAGGCCTCATCTGCATATACATTTTTGGAGCATCCCATAAATTGTGACAAGAACATCTGATTCAAGTCCTAAGTGGGGACTAATTAGCAAATGAATCCTTTGTGGGGGGTATCTGGAGGACACATGCATACTGAGTAGTGTGCTAAGCTGTGGGGTCAACGTGGTTTGAAATGCTGTCGACTCTGGTGGGGTCCAGCCCAATGAACTGTGTGGTAAATCATGAGCCTTTGGTTTTGAACTAAATATCATTCATGCTGTGTACTACATGTAAGTAGAGACCTACCTAAATTGTAGCAAGATGAAGGGATTTTTGTGGGCCACTTGTAGTGTGTGGAACTGATTTCAAGGCCTTAAGGTGGCGAGCACCCCCCCCCCCCCACACCCACACAAAAAAACACCCCCCCCCCGACACACACACATACACACACACTCTGTGATTGGCCAAGAGGCCAATTGCTCATCTCCAGACTGCAGCAATGCACCTGACATGCACTGAAAGATGGTGCCAAAATCCTTTAGTTTTCCTGATTGGCACCTTCACTGAATCTACAACATCATTAGCTCAGTCTCTCAGTAGCTCACTCTCAAACCACATGCTCTGTGGCTGCAGGGATTGCTGTGCTTTCTTTCCATTTTGTAAAGCTTTTTTGGGGCAGGATGGGAACGCCGTTTTTCACATTGATCACGGAAACTGCCATTTTTCGTGGTTTCTGTGGAAATTGCAAAACCGCAATTTAAGTAGGCCCCTACAAAGTGCTGCTCAAAGTGCTGTTTATGGCATACCTGCACTAAAACTTGTAGCAGTTTCAATAAAAGATAATATGCATGAATTCTGGATAAATTAAGTGCATGGATACTACAGTATATGCAAATTGCTACAGCCATGTTTAATTTCAAGGGTATTGTTTTTAAATTTGCGCCTCACTTTATGTGCTATGGGAGAACAGGATCTGACAGTAAAGAGAGGGAGACAGGGCTGCCAGGGGGAACAGTTGGGGCAAAGCAGAAAGCAAAGAACTACCTAGCCCCCCAGATTTAATTTCCCTGCTGCAGCAGTGGGAGGGGGACAAATTCAAGGCAAACCTCCAATAATTAGATTCTATACCTGGAAAATGATAACAAATGGATACAGTTTCCATATATAGAATCTAATTATTGGGGAATCGTCTTCTATTTGAGGTAATATGGTACAACATGGCCCAATATTCTGCTGATACATTTTTCTTGAAGCGCTTAATTTTTTTTTTCAAACTTAGTTAGTAAAAGGGCTGGGCGACCCCCATGGCTAATTAGGGGACTCATGGACCTCCTGTATCTGAAAAGAGATGCCTATAAGGGATAGAAGTCAAGTAACATCACCAAGGAGGAGTATTCAGCACTGGCCTGCACCTGTAGGGAACAAACTAGGAAAGCCAAAGCTGAAACAGAACTCAAACTGGCTATGGGAATCAAGAACAACAAAAAGTCCTTCTTCAGATACGTGGGTAGTCTGAAGAAAAACAAGGGCAACATTGGACCCTTGCTAAACCAAATGGGGCAGCTGACAACCGACACCCAGGAAAAAGCTAATCTCCTTAACTACTACTTTGTCACTCTTCCACCAGCCCAAGGGGATCACCCTGACTAATAAGATGCAGGATTTCCAAGGTATGAGCAAACATATGCCTGTCATTGGCAAAGATCTCATGAGGGAACACCCTGAGTGGCTGAACATTGACAAATCAGCTGGCCCACATGGAATGCACCCAAGAGTACTAAAGGAACTGGCTGACATCAAAACACATCCAACAGTGAGGATATTTGAGAACTCATGGTGCTCAGGAAAGGTTTCTGAAGATTGCAAGAGGGCCAATGTGGTGCCTATCTTCAAGAAAGGGAGGAAGGAATTTCCAGGGAGCTACAGGCCAATCAGTTTGACCTCAATCCCTAGTAAGATATTGGGGGGAAAAAAAAATTAAAGAAACCATTAACAACAGGCTAACAGAATACAATGTTCTGAAAGATAGCCAATATGCCTTTGTTGTGGGAAGGTCTTGCCTGACCAACCTCATTTCTTTCTATGACCAGGTGACATATCGCCAGGACAAAATAGAAGAGCTTATAATTTATTTGGACTTCAAAAAAGCCTTTGACTTGGTCTCCCACAAAGTCCTCATGGTAAAACTGGGGAACTGCAGCCTCAACATCCTTATAGTCCAATGGCTGGGGACCTGGCTCCACAGTCGGACCCAGAGTGATAGCGGATGGAACCATGTCAACATGGTGCATAGTGACTAGTGGTGTCCCCCAGGGCTCTGTACTTGGACCAGTACTCTTTAATATATTTATAAACAATCGAGATTCAAGTATCAGAAGTGGACTGGCTAAATTCACCGATGACAGCAAATTATGGGGAAGTGTAGATACTTGAAGATAGGCTGGTGATTCAGGCAGACCTGGACAGGCTTGCAAGGTGGGCGGATCGAACCCTGATGGCATTCAACACTGAGAAATGCAAGGTGCTCCACCTTGGGGAAAAAATATCCACATCATACTTATAGGCTTAGCAGTCCTACACTCACTAGCACCATGACCAAAAGACTTGGGGGTCATGAGTGACCACAAGATGAACATAAGCCACCAATGCAATGCCACAGCCAGCAAAGCAAACAAAACCCTGGCTTGCATCTACTGATGCATCTCAAGCAAGACCCAAGATGTCATCCTCCCACTTTACCCAGTCTTGGTGAGGCTGCAGCTGGAATACTGCATCCAGTTCTGGGCTCTGAACTTTAGAAAGAATCTGGAGAAACTTGAGAGAGTCCAATGGAGAGCCATGCACATGATTAGAGGACAAGAGAACTGGCCTTATGAGGAGAGGCTAAGAGGCATGGGACCCTTCAGCCTCGAGAAGCGAAGGCTCAGGGGGGACTTGGTGGTAACCTATAAGTATATAAGGGGTATGCATCAGGAATTGGGAGAAAGTCTGTTCACCAGGGCACACCAAGGGAAGAGACAAGGTCTAACTGTCATAAACTCCACAAAGACTGTTCTAGGCTGGACATATGAAAAACTTCTTTACCATCCGAGTCCCCAAAGCCTGGAATAGACTCCCCCCAGAAGTGGTGCAAGCGCCAATTCGGACTGTGCACACTTTTAAGAAACACTTGGATGTGGATGCCTACCTTGCTGGGGTCATTTGATCCCAGCTGACTTCCTGTCTGTTGGGCAAGGGGCTGACCCAATGATCTTGCAAGGTCCCTTCCAGCCCTCATGTCTATGAAATCTATATGTCTGCATTAAAGGGTCTCCGTTATGGCATTTGCTCTTATATAGTGTGCATCAGTCTTTCCAGTTTGATTTGCTGGCTTGATTTGATGGACCCAGACCCACTTGTTGACCTTGGTCAATTGTAGTTTTCTGTTTGTTTAGGGTATGGACACACAATGCTTAGACAGGTTTAAAGCTGGCTGAAATCGTTCAACATCAAGTACTCTTGAACCAGTTCACTGTGAACCAGGTCAGTGTTATGCGCGGACATCAGACATTAAATGACACGAGTCTGCTTGGTCAGGCATTCCATGCTGCATTGCTCATCATCCTTCTCCCAACACTGCTGCAACTGGCTACTCTGGTAAATGGCTAGAACTCTTACAGCCCCCTTTTCTTTCCTCCACTTTTATTGGCATTTGGCTCCCTTATGCTACTTGTTCAATAAAAGCAATCTTTCTAACAATCAGCTATGTTGTCACTCCCTGCTTAACTATGGCCCCTCATTACGCCCTCCCAGCACCTGAAACCGCAAGACATGTGCCCAAGCACTCCCTCCCCTTCCCAGACAAGCACTCCCTCCTCTCCTGCCTCCCTTCCCCATCACTCCAAATCAGGCAAGCAGTATGGACAACTGTAAGGTACTAAATTTAACTGAACTGCTGTTTAGGAAAGAAGAGAAAGCAGAAAAGCAGTAATGCCCCCAACCATAGGCCCCAGGGGATTAGAACACCTGTATGCCCCTATTGCTATCATTTTGAAATGTTTAATTATTGAGATATAATTGAGGGATCAATTGTTCAAGTATAACTGGGGTTATTTTTCTCAATGTGAAATTCCTTGCACTTTTTGACCTTGAAGTTCATCTGCCACTTTTTTGCCCGCTCATTTAGCTTGGTGAGATCTTCCTTCAGCTCCTTGCCATCATTTTGGGATTTGACTACTTGGATTGCATACCACCTGTGAACTTAAAGATTTTACTGTGTACAGTGATTCCCAGGTCACTGATGAAAGTACTGAACAATGTTTTCCAGCCCAGCACAGATCCCTGCAGGACCCTACTACTGACCTTCCTTCATCCTGAAAGGTGACCATTTAGTGTAACCGTTGCTGCTTATCTTTAGCCAGCTCTCAGTCCATGAAAGAACCTTCCCTCCCTGTCAACTCAGGCTTTTTAAAAAAATCCTCAGGTGAAGGATTTGTCAAAAGCCTTTTGAAAAATTCAAATGTTATATCAGCTGGATTCCCTTTGAGCATGTACTTGTTAATACACTCAAAGAATACCAGCAGATAGGTGAGGCAGGATATCCCTTTACAAAAACTATGCTCTTCCCTAGGTTTTTAGTTGTAGCCGTGTTGATCTAAGGACGCAGGCAGGCAAGGTTCTTTCAGTAGATGCAATATCTTTTATTAGACCAACTGAATCATTGGAAAAGAGTTCTTAGCAAGCTTTCAGGTGCAATTACCTGCTGTTCTGAGACTCCAAGGAATGAGAGAAGCTAAAAGCATGACAGGATGTCAGTAAGAACGTAAATAGGTCAAAATCAGGAAAACAAAAGGAAAAGCATGGAAGGGGTGGGGGAAAAAGCCAAAGGTGAGTCATGAAGACTCTACAGTGGTAGTAATTCAAGGTAGAAAAGAGGATGTCTATGAAAGAGGAAATAGCTGGAAATTAGGAAGACAAAGGACAGAAAATAGGGGAGGGGAGGGGACAAAGTGGGTGGAAAGAAAAGTGTACTAGGTCAGGTCTGGCAGGTAACTAGTGAATCAGTTATCAGGCAGGTTGTAATGTGTCATAAATTCAATGTCTATATTGAGTCCATGATTTTTTTGTATCCAGTAGATTTATGAAGTGAAGTTTGTAGGCTTGTCTACAAAGGGTGTTCTGTGCATTTCCTTAGAGAATTAGAACTGAGAGATTGAAGGAGTGCTTGTCCTGTGAGAAGTGCGCCTCCACAGGTAGTAGGGTATTCTTGTCTTGATAGATTTTCGGCGTGCATTTATTCCAGTGCGCAGTTGTTTGGTTTCTCCCACATATTTTTCATCAGGGCATTTGTGCACTGGATTACAAATTACATTTCTAAAGATGCAGGTATAAGATCCAGGAATGGTGATGGTTCTGTTGTGGGGTGTAGTTATTGTTGAGGTGGTAGAGACATGTTGGCAGGTTTTGCATTTTTTGTCCTGTCCATGGTCTGGATCCATTAGGTGTGGTTTGGGTCATAGAGAGTTTGCTTCTGGGGATAAATTTAGCGAGGTTTGGTGCTTGTTTAAAAGGCTAGGATCGGTGGTTCAGGAAAGATCTTCTCAAGAATTGGACCTTCTTCTAGTAGGGGTTGCAAATGTTTGAGGATTTTCTGTGTAGGTTCCAGGGAAGGGTGATATGCCATAAAAAATGGTGTGCAATTTGTAGGGATTTCCCATCGAAGTCTGCCTCACATATTCACAAGGATGAGATTACAACTCAGAGCACAGACCTCAGGATATCACTGAACTCATATACTTCATTTTCGCACACAACAACTTCCATTTCAATACTTCCTTCAAATCATGGGCACAACTATGGGCACCAAAACGGCCTCACAATGTGCCAACATGGCCCAACTAAAAGAAGATTTCCTCAAGAACTGCACCAAACCTGTACTATACCCGAGATACATAGATGACATCATCATTATTTGGACTGAAACCATGCAGTCTGATGGATTTCCACCCAAAATTCAACAATCACCACTCCTCCATCAGACTGCTGCTTGAATACTCTAACACCAGATCAATATCCAAAATGGTAAGATTCAAACCGCCATATACAAGAAACCTATGGACCAACATACGTATCTACACAGAACCAGCAATCACCCTAAATAAACCAAGGAAGCTGTAATATACAGCCAAGATCTCCGATACCACCGAATGTTCACCAAGAACACCTGTAATTGCCACCTCAAAAATTACAAAAGGGGCTTCAACCAATGACACACCTCCAGAGACAGATTGCACTTTTGAAAGAACCACCTGAATACCACATGAAAATTTGCTGCAGTATAAAAATAAAATCCTCACTAATCACACACCATTAGTAATGACATATCACCCTTCCCTGAAACCCACACAGAAAATCCTCAAACAGTTGCAACCCATACTAGAAGAACACCCAATTCTTAAAGAGATCTTTCCTGAACCACCCATCCTAGCCTTTCAACAAGCACCAAACCTCTCCAACCTCATCACCTGAAGCAAACTCCCTATGACCCAAACCACACCCAATGGATCCAGACTGTGCCAGGACAAAAAATGCAAAACCTGCCAACACACCTCCACCACCTCAACAATAACTATACCCCACAACAGAACCAGCATCTTTCCTGGATCTTACACCTTCACCTCCAGAAATGTAATCTCTCTCATCCAGTGCACTAAATGCCCTGATGGAAAATATGTAGGAGAAACCAAACAACTGTGCACCAGAATAAATGCACACTGAAAATCTATCAAGACAAGAACACCCTACTACCTGTGGGGGCACACTTCTCACAGGACAATCACTCCCTCTCCAGTCTCTCAATTCTAATCCTCAAAGGGAACTTATGAAAGGTTACAAAACACCTTTCATAGACCTATGAACTTCACTTCAGACCTCCCCTTAAGACTATGCAGAGACTTGCGGCCAGAATTTCTGGCTGGAAAAAACGTAAAGAAACCTTTACCCCATGGGGCGGGAAGGCGGGCCAAATGACAGCCACCCTACGGGAGGAGCTGCAGCCGCTCTGCCTGGCTTCACAGGGCTAACACAAGCCTACTATGTACCCCCCACAACCCTAATTTGGGTCACACTCCGAGGCTGAGAACCACTGGTCTAATAAAAGATACTGCATTCACTCAAAGAACCTTGCCTGCCTATGCTCTTCCCTAGCACGTCATGTTTGTCTGTGTGACTGCTGATATTATTCTTTATTACAGATGCTACCAACTTGCCAGGAGTGGAAGTGAGACTTGCTGGTCTGCAGTTTCTAGGATTGCCTCTGAAGCCATTCCTGAAAATAAATGTTATGTTGGGAACCCACCAGTCCTATGGCACAGAGACCATTTGTAACAACAGGCTTCATACTACTGCCAAAATTTCTGCAGTTTCATATTTGAGTTTCTTCAGAACTCTTGGGTAAATGCCATTTAGTCCCAGCAATTTAGTGTTTAATTTATCACTTTGTTCTAAAAGTTCTTCTAATATCACTTCAGCATGACAGTGTGATCTCGTCAAACTTGTTTGTGAAGAACTGTTCTGATGTGGGAATTCTTCCACTATCTTGTGCAGTAAAAATAACTATCCAAGAATTAAGTTAGTTTCTATACTATGGCCCTATCATCCCCAAGTGGACCTTGATAATTTTCTCAGTAGATTTTTGCTTCAAGACAGTTTTTATTATCAACTTCAGTAAGTTTTGCAAGATGTTCCTTGCTTTTCTTTTGCCTGCTTTATTACATTTTTACACTTGACCTGCCAGAGTCTGTATGTTTTCCTGTTTTCATTTGGGGATGCTTTATGAAATGATGCCTTTTTACCTTGGATACTCTTCTTAACTTTGCTATTAAACCATGTGGGGTCTTACTGGACCGCTTGCTACCCGTTTTAATTTGTGTTGTACACTTTTCCTGAGCTTCTAATATGGTATTTTTATACGGTTTTCAGGCTATCTGCAGGCATCCTGTATTTTTGACTGCTTTTTAAGATTTCTAATTAAACTTCCTCATTTTTGTGAAATTTTCCTTTCTAAAATTGTATAATCAGTACAATGGATTATTCTGACTTCCTCCTTCCTGCTATGAGGTTGAATTTGATTGTGTTATGCTTGCTACTACAGAGTGCCTCACCTACAGATTTCTCTTGAACCAGGTCCTGTGGATTAGGACCTCAGGATTAGGTCTAAAATTGATCGTCCACTTATGGGTTCCAAGGCAAATTATTTCAGAAAGCAGTCATTTATTACATCCAGAAATGTTATCTTTTCATCTCACTTGATAAGGTGTTTGCCCAGTCTATGTGAGGGTCGTTGAAGTCTCCCATTATTATTGTGTCATACGTTTGCAGTTCCTCTAATTTCCTTTACTTTTTCATCTTCACCTTCACCTTCACCCTCTTAATCAGGTAGTCGATAGTATAATCCTAGTACTGTGTTCTTTTTATTCATTTATTTCTCCTTTCAGTAGTTTTCCTTTTGAATAATATTATAGATAGTAGCAGCATAAAAATGTCTTTTACAAGTGCCACTCACCCCACCCCCAACCCATGTGTCCTAAACTGTCATTACTGTGTAGCTTGTAAATTGATACAACATTATTCCGTTGATCATCATCCTTCCACCAAGTCTCAAAGATGCCTATTATATGATGACTCTGCCCCACATTTCCTCGTATATGCATCTTGGGGAGTATATGAAATGTTCTTGGGGGGGTGGGGAAGAATGGTAGATTTATTTGTGTAATGAAGCTGCTAGAGAACAGACAATATTTTGAGTTCTAGAGTAGGGGACCCCAGGTATCTCAGCTAAGCCACCATTAAAGCTGAAGGAGACTGCAGTGAAGACAATAGCTTAAAGTCCATATAAAAAAAATCAGGTTCAAATAAGTAACCTTCATTTTAAACTACCTGATGTCTTGTGGTTCTGTGAGGTTCATAGCTAACGGGATTTTAAAAATTCCATCTAAGGGTTCTGAAAGTTTACAGCTGAAAATTGCAGTGTGAAATTGTTTTCATAAAAGGATTGGAAATAGAATATTTAACGTGACTCTAGTTGTCATGTTAAACTGATCAAAACATCATCTTTGGGACAGTTCTTCAACGCGATAGTTACAAACCATGAGAAGGCTGCCTAGCCTTACAGTGCAGGAATTTTTTTTTTAAAGTAGCAATTTCTGAGCTCCCTGTGCCTCTACACATTTCTCTCAGAATTTCTGAAAACTCAGGCAAAAAAAGAAGAAAAAAGACTGTTTGCTTAGCTTTCATAAAAGTATTTATGTTAGGTTCCTTCAAAATGCTATATAGTATTTCAAAAAACTGTTTTGGTCGTTCATTCTTAGTCACTATGTCTTAAGTTGTATAAACTACACTACTACAAAATATAAAATTTAACATGTTCTTTTTCATGGAGATGTATGTCTTTGGTTTGACTTACACTGCTGAATTATCAGATGCATTCTGAAGTTATTTTAATTAGCTGTCTTATGAAATTATACTAATATGTTTTTCCATCTCTGGGCATATCTTTAATTTGCCACATGGTGGCCTCATTAGACAAGGCAATTGCCAAACTAATGTGCATTTTCTTTTATTAGCCTCCTCCTTTTCCAGAGTTTACAAAACAAACAAAAAACCTCCCACTTAAAAATTTATCTACCAAGGAACAGCACATCCATATAACATTTTATGTATTCCCTGTCTTTTCTAATGAACAGAATCATTTTAACTAGTATTCCTGATAGGCAGACTCATTGAAGATGGTTAGCAACTAAGGTGCTTTGGAACAAAGGCAACATCTAATTTAACTGCTCTCATAAGCATATGTTTATAAAACCTCATAAAATTATCTAGTACTGGAAACAAATTTCCATGATAAATATTAGTGACAAGACCTTTATTCCACCTTTTCCCTACCTAATTTGATGTCATTTGTCAAATCAAGTAAGAAAAGTCTCTTTACACGGCTAGTAAGTGAACATACAGGGCATGTCTACATGTGCTATTTATTACGGCACCTGAATAAACTGCTGTGCTTATTGCTCTGCAGTTTATTGCTCCTGGGCACACCACTTGAGCATGTGCCCAGGAGCAATTAACTCCAGAGCAGTAAGTTCCGCAGTTTATTCAGGCACAGCACGTAGATCCAGGTTAGAGCAGCTCCGGCTGGCAGAGAACCTACCAGCTTGGGGCTGCTCCTGCCCAGTCAGTGTGCTGGGGAGGAGTTTGTGGGGAGCAAGGGAGCTTCAGTGCAGGGCTAGCCAGCAGGCAGCCTGGTGTACTGAAGTGCCCTCGTGCCCTACCCAGACCCTCCAGTGTCTACACGTGTGCTGCTGTGGAATTTTTTGTACATGTATTTGTAAATACATGTACTATCCTGCTACACAGTAAATTAGTTTACTCCAGTCTAATAGGGGCACACATGTAGACACCAAGAAGTTTACTGTGGAGCTAATCAGTCAACTGTTCAGTACACATCTCATGTAGACTCTCCCAAACAGAACAGCATATTCATTTTTGGTCATCGCTTTAGTTTACACAGAATAAGAATGGGACTTCTGGCCCATTAATTCCCATGTGCCCCCTGTGTTCACAGGCAATCATTTATATAAGCCTTCCCCAAAACTGCAACTTCAAACTTTCACACAACAAGGCACACACCAGAAACAGAAAGAACATCTTCCATTATGCCATAAATAAGAGCTGGGAAGACAAGGGCACTGACATTACACTGCTTCTGCACTGATGGGGGGGAAAGAGGTCTGTGACCCTGTAGTACAAAAGGAAGATAAAAACCCTTACAGTGCTTGCACATCTGACCTAAGGGTAAAATTCCTTCCTTACCCCTACCCTGCTGAGAGGTTTTACCCAGAACAAAAGAATAAGTCTTTTAGACTAGCAGTGCTCAAAGTTCTGGTCCCTATCTTACATACCAGCCTGACCCCACTAGCTGAATCTAGTTATGCACCAACCCATGGGGCTCCTCAGGAGTCTAGAAGTTTGGCAGCAGAGGAGCTGCAATTAAAACTACCACTGTCCTCCCGCTGCCAAATTTCCAGACCCCTGGGGAGAGCCATGGGCTGGATTACATGGCTTTGCAGGCCAGATGTTGAGAATCACTGTTCTAGACAGGTACCTGAAGTATGCATTTACCTTGATATACAAAATGGAAAGTGTTCTGAAACCAATGGGATGACCTTCAATAAGGATAAAGTACAAGTTAAATTTAGGAAAGAACAATTAAATGCAGAAAAATAAAACGAGAAAACCTGGCTTGAGCTGCAGTATTGCACAAAAAGACCTGATAGCTCTAGTTATAGTAAGCTGAATCAGTCTACCAATAATATGGTTGCAAAACAAAAGCTAGCAGCATACAAGGTTGCATGAACAGGAATTCTGGGTTTAAGTCACTGAAGTACTTCTTCCATTCCATTCAGCACTGGTGAGACTTCACACAGAGTACTTTGACTGGTTTTGGCCACGTATTAAAAACGGATGAAAATGCATTTCGAAAAGTTCAGAAGAAAATCAATAAAATCAATTGGGTATCTAGAAAATATGAATTGTAAAGACAGCTTGAAAGAATTAGTTGGGAAAGGAGAAGACTAAGGGATGATTTGAAGACAGTCCTCAAATGCATAGAGGACTGTAAGAAGGGGGATGGCAATCAACAATTCTGTGTCCACAAGGTAGAAGACAAGTAGTAAGAGATTTGCAAGGAAAATGTATGTTGGATAGTAGGGAAAATATTCCAACTCTGAGGTTGAATAAGTATTGGAGAAGATTACCTGAATGAGGCAGGCTCCCCCTCCAGGACCAGGTGGTGGTGACAGATTCTGTTCCAGCCTCAACCTGGGACAGGCAGCAGCAAAGGCACTGGCAGCTCTGGCTGTGGCCAGACAGTGGTGGTGGTGGCAACTCTGGCCAGGCAACAGCCCCAGCCAGGTGGTGGTGGCAACTCCAGTCCTGGCCCCAGGCAGGCAGCAACTGCAACTTGAGCTCCAGATCTAGGTTGGGGACAGAGCCAAAACCAGAGCCACAGTATCCCCCTGTCCTGGGCTGGTGCTCAAATCTAAGTCTTTTTCCCCCTGTATGTTGAATAGACAAATACAATAATTTCTTCAATTTAGACAAATACAATAATCTCATCTTTACATGCATTAAAACACAAGTAATAAGGGTTGTATGTAATTTTCTGACCTTTAAGGGTATCTTTATTCACCAACACCAGTGTGGGATCTTTCTTGGTTTCTTGCTGTTGGGGCTTAGCCCTGGTTAAGCCCATTTACTCTGTGGCCTAGTGCCTTTCACACATGGACCGCTGGTCTTGCAATCACTTGCCTGGAATTTGCTGCGGTGAGACCTGACTCATCTGCCACATCTTCATGTCCTAATAATGTTGCTGAGCGGGAGGTGTTAGTCTCTACCACAGCTAGCCAATGGCAACCCAAACAGGGATTTCTTCTGGGGCTCCAACCTCCCCTACACCCTGTCTTAGCATGACCCCGATGCTACTCTAGCAATCACACCCACAGGTCTTACCTAGTGATCCGACTTTTCCTTTCTCTTTCGTTATAGACTGAACAGCAAGTCTCGACAGTATGAAAAAGTGAACTTCCAGACTTCCCCTTAGCCTCAGATAAGTCTCCCATTTGTCTCTGAAGGGCCTTATGTACCTTGACTCTCTTGAGGTGTCATGCCTATTTATTAGTCCAAAGCAAAGCAACACAGACAAAAATTTTTTGCCCCATCTGGGGCTTTTGCTCACTGGAACCTGATGCTTTGCAACTCCTGACCAGTTGCTTCCCTGCCTGGTCTTCTTGCCCTTGTCTGGGACTTGGCCACAGCTCACGGCTCGCTGCAGTTTCCCCCTTCTATTTTTTTTTTGTTTGTTTTTTAGTCTTTAGGGTTGGAGGTTCTGCCTAGCTGGCCTCCTCACCCTGCTGCCTGTTTGGGGCTCTGGCAATATCAAAAAAGAAAAGAAGTGAACTAGCTGGCACCTGTATGAAAGCACAGATGTTTCTCCTGCAGCTGGCCTGCCTCTGGCAGAGCTCCCCCATCACTTTTGCCATACGTCCCTGTGGTGTCTTCTCAGCTGGCACCTCCTGGCTCAGCAGAACTTGGCTGAGCAATCTTGCCAGCCCTTAGGTGGCTCCTCAGCACTTAAAGGCTCCTGCCTGACATCTCAGGCTCTGAGATACGCTTCTCCTCTCCCCAGCTCTCTGCTCTCTTTCCCATCCTCTTCCAGGGCACACGCCGTTCTTCTGCCACCTTGGGGCCGCTCCAGGCTAATCGAGCAGCTGCTCCAGAAACACAGCCTCCGTTGCTTTCTCCTTTCTTCTGGCACCACCGTCTCTTCCCCGCCTAGCTCAGCTTCCCATCCAGTAAGCTTTTCTCCGTTTTCCTGTTCTTCTCCACACTTACCCAATCATACTACAAGTCATGTGGCATATTCCATCTGAAAACATTAATATTTGCAGTAGATTCTGTTTGTACTACAGAAGGCTCTTTCACAGGTAAATGAGAGAGTCCATTAGCATTGCCATGTACCTTTGCTCTTTTGATTCAATATCGTAAGTGTAATCCACTAAAAAGAGAGCCTATCACTGGATACCTGCTGCACTTGTCCCAGACACTCCTTTCCTAGAATAGAATACTGATACTAAGGGTTGGTGATCTGTGACTAATGTAAACTTTCTCCCAAACAATTTCTTCACCTTCCCATTCCATACTTAAAGCTTCTTTGTCTCTTTCTGCATAATTTCACTCTGCTGCTCTAAGTGATCAGGCTGCATATGCTATGGGCCATCTTCACTGCCGTTAGACATACTATGCGATATAACACCCCCAATGCCATGTGAGGCATATCAAATTTTAATTTGATAGGCAACAGTGGGTTAAGATGAACAAGTATCCTATGTGATGTAACCAGTCTTTTTGCTTCCCAGAAAGCTTTCCAACACTCATATGACCAAACCTATTTATGGCAACAAATAATTTAAAGCAGCAGTTCCGAAACTCTGACAGACTACACACCACCAATTTAAAATGATACAACCTTAAGTACCACCAGGAAATTTTTCATACACATAGGTAACCGACTATGTATTAAAACCAACTATGTATCATAAAACATTGTTTTATCAGTTATGACAGCCATATAAAGCAATTGCAAATTGAAAAAAACCCTGTAAATTTACCCATCCAGAAATGCTTTTGGGGATATCTTTAGTGGGAGGGGTGAGTTTGCTTGACAAAGTATGCAGATGTCTGGTGAAATCTTGATTAATTTCAGACTGAGGTCTGGTTCTACATTTAGCTTCACCCTGTATCTGTTTTTAATGGCAATCATAGAAGAAAATCCAGTTTCAGAGATAGGTTGTGCAGAATGGAATAATAAAAAATTTCAATGTCCTGTCTGAAATTTGGGGATTCCTCTTCTCCTGAGCCAAAAATCACCAAGATGCATTCTTCTGAACTCCAGCTCAAGCTCATTGTCAAATGAAACTGCTACTAGCTGCTCCCTTTCCTCAGCAGTGAAGTTATTGGGCAAACAGTTTTCTTCAAGTCAAAACAGATCTTTGATCCAGTTTTCTTTTGTTACATCTTCAGAGAAATAGTCACTGAAATTTGAGATCAGACCAAAGCAGTGCTCTTTAATGTCAGTGATCAGGTCAGGGTGAAGTTTGAGTTTGTTTTCAGTGACAAAACCATCTAATGTTGGACATGATTGACAATGACCTCTCTCTAGTTCTGGAATAATAAACTGAAGCCTTTTAACAAATGCTCTTGTTTCATCACAAACATTAAAAAGGGTTGTTTTCAGGCCTTTTAGACTAGCATTCAGTTCATTAAGAAGTGTAAATACCAGGCCGTGCGAAATGGCAGCGTTCCATTTTGACCAGCATTTCGATGGAACAGCATTCCGTTTTGAATTTTGTTTCAATTCGAAACAGCTGCTCCATTCTGTTTCGTCGAAACAGTTTTGCCATTTCAATGCTGTTTTGACGTTTTGACAAGGGTGCTCGTGGGACTGTGTCTGTTTTGGGGCAGATGAGGGTGAAAACTGCAGGCCTGCTAGGCCCTGCTGCAGCCACAAAGCCTGCCAGCTGTCAAGGAGATAGGTGTAGTGGGGCTCTTGGACCCTGCACCCCTAGCTGCTGACAGGCAAAACTCATGACATGGGTGCTTGTGCAACTGACTGTGTCAGTTTTGCCCGTCAGCAGCTAGAGGTGCAGGGCCCCAGAACCCACAAACCCCTGCACCTATCTCCTTGACAGCTGGCAGGCTTCGTGGCCTTAGCAGGGGCTAGTAGGCCTGCGGCTTTCACCCTGCTGCACCTTAACACGCACTGTGTCACCCATGTCACGAGTTTTGCTGGTCCGCAGCTTGAGGTACAGTGTCCCCCAAACCCCTGCACCTATCTCCTTGAAATTTGGCAGGCTTTGTGGCCTCAGCCAGGGCTAGCATGCCTGCGGTTTTGACCCCACTATGGCTTAACACATACACGTGACCCGAGTTTTGCTTTCAAGACTTTGGGGTGCAGTTTCTCCAAACCCCTGCACCTATCTCCTTGAAACTTGGCAGGCTTCATGCCATCACAGGGAGTTACAATTTCTGCAAGTTTCATCCAAATCAGGCCAAAAATGACTAAGTTAGAGGCTGTTTTGGCCTTCCCCATTATAGCCTATTAACGACACGTCGAAACAGCATCAAAACAGCGAAATGTTTCAGCTTGCCTCATTTTGTTTCGAGGCTCTTTCGACGATATCTGTTTTGTTTTGATTTCACTGTTTCAATCTCGAAACGAGTCGGAACAGCGTTGAAACAAAACTGGTGGCGAAATTTCACACAACCCTAATAAATACATCTGTCAAATGAGCAAGCTTTGCCAACCACAGCTCATCCGTGAAACTGTCTGAAAACTCAAAATTAAAGTCACTGAGAAAAATCTGCAACTCAGAATGGAGTTCAAACAGATGGGTCACACTTCCATGAGAAATACCCTGCTTCGGTATGGTGAAGCAGGTTTTCATACTAACTCCCCACTAGGTTGCACAGAAGGAAAAACAGTAGTGAACTGAGCGGCCTTGCTTTGATTGAATTGACCACCTTTACTGCCTGATCTAAAATAACCTTAAGATTGAAAGGCATCATCTTGGCTGCTAGAGCCTCATGATGTACAACTGCAGTGAGTCAATTTGGCAGCGGGTGCAATTTCTCTATCTTTTGCCAGAATGCCTCCTGACTTGCCAGCTATGGCTCATGCCCCATTGGCGCACACACCAATACAATTTTGCCACTGTAATCTTTTATTGGTTATAAAGTTATCCAGTTTCTTGAATATCTGTTCTGCTATTATGCAACTTGACAGAGCTTCACAAAACAAACAACCTTTCTTAATTGCAATATCCGCTTCAAGCCTTACATATGCAAGAAGCTGAGAAAAATTTGTTATATTTGTACTTTCATCTAATTGCAACAAAAAGTACTCGCTTTCCTTGACACTTTCAATTAGTTTTTCTTTCACTTGACAAGCCATATATTCAATTTTTCTTGATACTGTGTTGTGTTTGACAAAGGAACAACATCCAGCTGTTTTGCAAATCTCTCTCCAAGAACAGATGAAATCATGCCTTTTGCAGAAGGAAGCACAGGAGTCTCACCTATCATATGTGCATTCCCCATCTGAGTGATCCTTAAACTTACTTTATATGATACTTCCAAAGCCCTTGCATTGATACCACTTACAGTCGTTATTGTTTTCTTACTGTTTTGGAGTTGAGTTTTCTTTTGAAAAAAATCAAGAGGTTTGTCTTTAAAAGTTATACTTTGTATGAAGATGCTGCTGAAGAAGAGAAGGTTTCATGCAATGGTTTGAAAGGAGTTCATAGAAAATCAAGCACTGAGGTACTGGTTCACTTTCTTCACCACTCTGCATAAATCTAAATTCCAAATAGCTGGGATCATACCTTCTGGTAATCTTGCACTTAGCAACTATTGCAGCAGCCAGGTGTGTTTCAGAAGTACCCATGGCCTCCTCACATAATCCAATGGCATGAGCTATACTACTTCCCTGTAAATCAGTAGCTTTTTTAAGGTCCAACTCCCTTGATTCATCGGAGGTGCCCTTTGTTTCAGTGTGCTCTCTCTTCAGAGAAGCTGAAGTCAGCCACCTTTCCATTGCAGTATTACTAGTATTTATGCATCAGATTTCAATTGTAATGCCTGCTGTGCATAACACTACAAACTGTAAAAAAAAAAAATCACCCACATGCAACTGAAGCCAAGATGGTGAACCTGCACAGAAATTTTAGAAAGTTTAAGAGAAAACAGACCATTCTACATGTAGAGGTGCAAGTGCATATTTACGTGCATTCCTCTTTATTAAATAATCATTTGCCCACACTTGACTGCTGTCATGAGAGCAGTATTCTACGACTACCACTAGATGGTGCCAGAAATCAAATGAAGAAGACATATAGAACTCAAATATCCTATGTACTATGCTTATGTAAATTTTGTAATTATAATAAATCTGTTAACGTGTACCACTGACAGGTTGCCTGTGTACCACTGATGGCACATGTACCACAGATTGGGAACTGCTGATTTAAAGAATACAGTAGTCACTAGATTTGGTACAGGTCTACTAAAATAATACATTCTAGAGAAGATCCAAGTTGGGAACCATTTTTTGTTCACAGGGCTTTCAAAACTGCTTTAATCTTCTCTTGATATTTATGTAGGCCTTGAGCATCAATAACGTGTCCACAATAAGCAACTGACTCTCTGAAAAGTTCATATTTCACATGTTTTGCTTGCAACCCATATTCTTTTAGATTAGGATTAGTGTCCAATATCCGTCCCACAGAGCCACATCATCCAAACCTTGGTGCCGACCTCATGTGGGGACAGTCCAGGACCTTGCTTCCAGCTCTGCATGATGGATCCAGTGTCCAAGGCACCCTCTCTGGCTGGTCCAGGATGTGGGCGGCATGCAGCACCATTCCAGCCAGTCCAGAGTGGATGCCATGTGCAGTGCAGTCCCAGACCAGCCAAAGCAGGTGCTGAATCTGACAGGCATCATCTGGGAGGCATCATCTGGCAGGTGCTTTGTGGGTCCCCCACACACTGGATCCAGTGCCCACTCTGGCTTGCCTGCAATACCTGCTCCAATTGGTATGGGAACCGTGCTGCACGCAACATCTGTCCCAGATCAGTTGGAGCAGAATCACATACCACTTGCAGCCCAATTTGACCAGAGCAGGCACTTTGGGTGCTGAATCCAGCATGTGGGTGGCCAAGCAAGGAAGGGGCCTTATTCAGCCTGCTGGGTTGGCTCCATGCCATTATTTCAACCCGTGGACTGGACCCTAGTTACTCATCTGGCCTGTGAGGCCATATATGTTTGACACCCCTGTTCTACATGTTCTAATACTCTTCAAATTTCTCTGATGTTATTCATCGTTTTCAGAAGTCACAATAATAATATCCAAATAGCACTGTATTTTTGGAATGCCTTGTAACACTTGAGAGCAATCCATTGCTCTTTGCCATATAGCAAGAGAGGAAACAATGCCAATCACATTAGCCTGTTGTACTAGTACAGTACAATCCTTTTTGCATGTCTATGATAAGATAAACCTCTAAATCTTCTACTTCCATCTGTAGATAAGCTTGTGATAAATCAAATTTTGCTAAATTGCTGCCCCTCCCCTCATTTTAACATAGTGGATATGTATCAGCTTTCAGTACAGGGTTTATAGTAACCTTAATGTCTCCACACACACCCCAACTTCAAGTGTTTCTCCACTCCGCCCCCACAGTTGACACTATAGGAAGTGCCCCACTCACTCCAGGCTACTTTAGAAAATACACCTTCTCTTTCTAGGGGTTCAATTCAGCACCTACACTGTAAGGAATTGGCCCACCCTTGTGAAATGTGGCTTGTGCACTTTCATTTATTATTCCAGTTTTAGAATGTTTTAAAATTCCTCTGTCACCCATAAACACTTTGGAGGTCTGTTTCTAATATACTTTCTAACTACTGTTACACTGTTTTTTTTTAATGGACCTTCAAAAGTACCTGCAGCATCTTTAAAAAGGATTCCCCAGGACTGGAATTCTATAACCATTCACAACCCCACATTTCTTAACCCTACAATCGTGAAATTTTTCAGTGAAATATAGGTCAGGTCTAAGAGGCATGGCTTATTATGATATTCTACCTGGATTCACGTGAGCCCAGTTGGCATAATCTTTGCTCTTGTATACGTTTTTCACGAAACTGATATCTTCCTTTTAAAAAAAAATTAAGTTTCTCTTTGTTTTCTGAACTTGAGTGAAAAGACATTACAGAGCCTATATCCAACTTCATTTTGCACATTCTTCCTGTAATCCAGGATGTCAGCCAAATGGCTGATTTATCATTCTTGTTCATGTTACATAGAAGCATATGTATCTCTGTCATTACTGCCCCTATAATATACACATTGGGTGGGTCTACACATTCATTAACGTGCCGTAGTTACTGTGCATTGTTTAGTACTTGGATAACCAAGTACTAAATCAATGCCCAGTAATTTGCACTACTGCGCAGTAGCATATTAGCACTGGTTTTGCCCAGCACACTACTGTGCAGTGTTATTAGGCTACTGCACAGATAATGTCTTGTGTAGACACATCCATTATTATTCCTTTCTCTGTACAATATAACCTCATGAATCCAGGATGCTTGGGACCAAGCACCTGACAGAAATGTGAAAATTCTGGATTTTTGAAACCGGAGTGGCAGCCGGTCCCGGAGCAGCGGGGGGAGGTAGCAGCAGCTATTCATGCAGAGCAGCAGCACAGGGTGGTAAATGGCAGCAGCTGCCATGTGCACGCCATGTGCAAACTTCCTGCTAAGGGACCGGCTGCTGTTATTCCCCGATGGAGTATAGTTTTAAGAAGTGCCAGATTTTTGACAATTCTGGATTTTTGATATCCCAATTTATGAGGTTATACCGTATCATGTTTTATTGTTGTCTTTATTTCTTTTAGCACAGCACGCTGCCTTGATATGCCCCTTTTTATAGCAATTTGAGCAAAAAAGTTCCTTAAACGAGCCATTAATTGAGGTTAGGGATCTTCTCTCACATCAACAGGATACATTTGGTTGCTGCATATACTGTCTTTTCCATTGCATGTTTAATAACTCATCCATTTTTATTTCCATAGGAAGTCCTCCATGCAATTGTACAGCAACTTTTGCTGCCATTTCCACAGCATATTTAAAGTGCTGCCAATTTCAACAGCATATTTAAAGTGAGGTTTTCCTCTCCCAAAAGCCGCTTTTGGATGGCTTCATCAAGTAACTGACACAAATCTGTCTCTGAGGGCTTCATTAAGTCTATCCTTAAAATAGCAATATTCTGACAATTTCCATAGCTATGTCACAAATGAGAAGAGATTCACCTTTAATTTGATTTCTCTTATGAAATTTGAATCTTTCTGCAGTGATCCATAGCTCTTAATTTTCATCACCTCTATGTTTTGCTTCCTAGCTTCTTTGGGGTGATAAGGCTGCACAACAAGGTGTACGATTATTGAACTAAGTAATAAAGCCTACTGTCTAGCCAGTCTTCCAGAATACTATCATAGGGCACATCCAGATGCGCATGCAAGTTTGGTTCCCCAGGGACACGCAGCAGCTGTGCACTTTGTGCTGTACCTACTTGTCTCCAGGGAATGCCTGTGCCCCATGCGCTTTGGCGCATGGCAAATTACCCTGGAGGTGGTAGGGGAGGCTGGGGCCAGCACTGTGCTGGCCCCAGCAGCTTTACCTGGGGTCCTGGAGCAATCTTACCACGTGGAGCCTGGCTGGCAGCTACAGTGTGGCTCCGGGCAGCCTGCCTCTGCTTTTTAGTAGCGCATGCTGCCTGAGCATGAGCTGCTCCATTTTTTTTTTTGACTCCTGGATATCCAGGTCAAAATACCTACAGAAAAAAAATAGAGCAGCGCATGCTCAGGCAGTCCACCCTTGCAGCACTGAGAACATGCAACTGTGTTGTATGTGGCTCCGCAAACTTGTGCCCATAGGCTCCAATTGTTCCAATATAACTAGCTATTACGGTTCCAGCAGATTTCAGGTACTCACACCTAAAGCAGATTCTCCTGACAGATTTAATGCATGTCCCACTCATGGGATGCCCTTCTCATGATCAGTTGCTATATTTGTCCAAGTGCAGCCATAAATAAAATGTCCAAAGCCAGTAATGTTAGTAAAAGTGCTGCTGTGTTGGCCAGCACAGAATATATTTTGAACATAAAATAGAACTAAGAATTAGTGGACATCAGCAGATTCAAACAAAAAATTTAGATTCCTGTTTGCACATTCAACTAATACATTTAACTCTTTCGCAGACTTCCCAACTGCAGCCATTCTTGTGCCATGAGGTAGGCTTTCCCCTCCCCCTTAGCCCAGATGGCAAAAGTTCAAAGTTACACTTCTACTAAAAAGGGTCCTTCCAATTTTATTTTTTTTTATGATTCCTATTTGTATAGAAACATCACTTTCATTATTGGTTTTCCATGCTAATCTTTTTCTAACTTTTAACAGAGTTTTTTTCTGGAGCCTACAAATGGATGCTAGACCTGGGATCTAGGAAATGAACCTGGCTTGTCCTATTCTTTCCAGTAATTCCCTTACCTGAGGCATGGAAATCAACACATAACCATAATGTCTCATCTTTTTTGGGGACTGTTACTATAGGGCTTCTCCAAGGACTATGCAAGAGTGTAATCATTCCTTGCTTAAGCATCTTTATCTCATCCTGCACTAAATGGTAGCAATGGTAAGGAATCCTTCTCCAACAATCCCTCACAATAGAGCCTTCTGGTGTTACAATCTTATGCACTGCACTCCTTATTCTCTCTTGGACTGCACTAAACACTTAATAAAAATCTTTGATAATTTGAGTCAACTGTCTCCTTTGAGCCCGTCAGGGTATCCCCCATGAAAACTTTTTCTGATTGCACCTCCCTATCAGCATCTTCCCTGCCAAATTCTTCTTTTTCCAGAATAGGGGTAGCCAAGACCCCTTCCAGTTCTCTCCAGAATTTGAATAAGTTAATGTGTATGCTTTTCCTTACGATGTCCTGGCCACAACACCTCAATCTACTGGACCAACCCTACATGTTATTTGAAAAGGGCCCTGCCAGCACATCAAGAATTTACTAGTCAAACTGGACAATAAGACCAGAACCCTTTGTCCAGCTTGAAACTCCTGTTCTGCCGTTCCCTCATCCTACTGTTGCTTTTGTCTCACCTGACCCTTCCTTAAATTCTCTCTGACCACTTGATTAGCTCTGGTGAGATGCTCCTTCTATAATACTATGAACTGGGAAGGGGCAGTCTTTATCTCCCTCTCTCTCCCATCCTTCACGAACGACATCTAATAGTCCTCATGGGGTATGGGACCATAGGCTTTGTTAGGGTACGCACCATTTGAATTAGTCCGAGGAGCCTCCCTAACTGCAAACAACAAAGGTGGGATTAACAGATCCCGTCGGCAGGGGTCTTCCCGGGCACACTGTCACAGCATGGCTTTAAGTGTCCCATTAAACCATTCTTCCGAATCATTGGTTTGAGGATGGTATACTGTGTATAGGTGTTTTATGCGTAGGACCTGACACAAGCCTTTCATGACATGCAACATGAAATTTGCACCTTGATTGGTAACAATCTCCCGTGGAAGCCCTACTCATAAAACCCATTTTAAAAACCCTTCTGCAACCTTTGGATTCATCACAGCTCTTAATGGCACTGCCTCAGGATAACTAGTGGCACAATCTAGCAATACTAACACAAACTGGTGCCCTCCAGTGCTCTTAGGTAACAGACCAATCACATCCAATGCAATACGTGCAAATGGTTCTATTATTAGCAAACTCTGCAAAGGTACCTTGAAGGGCTTCTTCAAACTAACCTGCTGACGTTCTGGGCAACTACCACAAAACTGCTCTATATCAGTTAGCACCCAGGCCATAGCTTAATAACCAAGCTATGGTTTTCTCTTTCCCCAAGTGACCCCCCCGCAACAGATTAGCATGTGCTAATCACATCAAATCCCAACAATGAGACTGGGGAACCATTATTTGTGCTACTATTTTGTTGTCCCCACCACCCCTTTCTGAAACTATACAATAACCCCTTCCTTACCTCACACCGAGGAAGCTGTTCATATAGGTCAGGTTGTACTACTTGCTGCTCATTTTAGGCGATTTCAGATTCCCACACAGCGTGGAATGCTGGTTCTTCGTGCTGCATGCCTCTAATATGGGTACCATGTATAAAAGTCATATCCCACAATGAGGTTGCTTCCCCCTCTACCTCTTCTGGGGCCTCTTCTCCTAATAATACCTCCATCAAATCTTTCTGTAACAGCTGGAGAATTTCTGGCCAGTCTTGTCCTAAGACCATGGGGTACAGGAGATCTGCTGCTATGCCCACTGATAACTCCTTTGTGATGCCTCACACTGTCACCCACACCTTTACTCTAGGGTAGGTTGACCCTTGACCATGTAGGCAAACCATCTTAATAGGCTCCCATTCTTGCCCTGCTCCTAAAGGAATCCAGACCCTTCCTCACAAGCATCTGATCACAGCCTGCATCTATGATGGCTCAGTCCTGTTACTTCAGCCAAGACTGAGGGTTTAGTTCTATGCTTCCCTACTTCTGTCTGGCCTAAGCTACAACCCATCATTTCCATGGGCGATGTCCCTCAGGGTCCAATGCGTTCACCCTTGGCCTCTCTGGACCTCTGGCTCAGGTACATACAGTTGCAAATTAGTTAAACCAACTTTGCCTATATGCTCCTTTTTACCACACTGGAAGAATGTGATCCCAGTCATTAGAGGTCTATTTGGGGTCTTATTTTCCAAATACACTCCACATACTTCAGACTTGCAGAAGTACCAGGCTTATTTTTTTTCACGGGGCCCTTCCCCTTGTGCACAAAGTCTTCTGCAAGTTTCAATGCCTCTGTAGACATCTTAGGGTGATGCAGCCTCACCCACCTTTGAGTATTTTCTTCAAGATCATTCAAATACTGCTGTAACAGTATCATATGTACAATTTCTTCAAGCAAAGTCACTGATGGTTTTAACCATCTATTCAAAAACCTCCCAGCTTCTGTAACAACCCCTTTGGGGATTTATCCTCCTTTCTTTTGCGGGGCTCTAAAGAGCTGCCTATACGACTCCGGTGTAACATCAAGTTGGTATAAAATTTCTTCTTTCACTTGATCGTAATTCAGTGCCTCCAAATGAGAAATATTATGATATGCTGCTTGGCCTTGACCGACTAACACACTTCCCCCCCCCCCCCCCCACCTTTCCCCCCCAATCGCTTTTTACCCCCCCCCCCCCCCCCCAAGCTTTGCCACCCACTTACTTTGATCTAGGCCTGTGGCAATAGCTGTTCTCTCAAAACTCTCTAAAAAAAGCTTCTGGCCCATCCTCAAACATCATTTTAGGAACCCAAAAGTCTATTAAATTACACTGAATCATCTCTTGCTGTTTCATTAGCTCTTCATCTAAATCTAAGGCCATCTGTCTAGCCCCCTGTTGCTGCTGTAGTATTTGGGCGACCAAACCCAATGTTTGCTGTACGGCCTCTGCCCCTGCCATGGCTCTGAACTGTAGATCCATCTGATTCTCTATTAACGGGGTTAGTTCGTTGTCCCTGACCAATGCACCACTGTGCCAGCTACAGGTATTATGAGCCTGGCCCAGGGATCTCCATCCTACCAGCGGTGACAGGATGGAGCCTGGATGAGGTCACCTAGTCTGCCTAAGATGTTATATCTTCACCTGCCACAATTTTGACAGTAAATTACAGGAGGCAGTTCCTCACATGCGATCTTCCAGTCTCTTCTCCTGTTCTCTTTGTGAGGCTTCAAACTTCTCCTTTACCCCACCCTAACCACATCTGGACTCCCATGGAGGTGGATCTTATCTGGCATCTCTGATGTTTCTCATAGCCTGTACTTCTACATCAACCAGGCAGCAGCCTCAGGTCCTGAGCCTAGAGGCTCTGAAATGAAGCAAAATAGGCCATGGGGAGTGGCCGGTGCCAGCTCACTACAGCAGCATCAACTCCAAAACCTTTTCCCATCTGGGATCTTCTAACAAAACCAGTGTTATACTGCCCTGGGCTTGTAATACAAACTCCCCTTGCCCCCTTTTAGCAGATATGGCCATCTATAGGGCCTGTTCAGGCTTGGCACTCAGACCCCATGCTTGGTCCGCCTCTACCCAGGGTCCCTCTGACCTGTCATTGCTCCTGGCATCTCCCAGTCATCAGCAATCACCAAGTTTCAGATCAACGTCCATGCCAGGTCTTGTCTGAGGAGTGGTGCTCCTCCAAACACCTTGCTGCTTCAGCTGAGCAAGCTGCTTAGCTGCAGCCTCTGGCTGTCTTTTGCCAGGAGGCACTCCAGGCTGTTGCTCCAGCTGCCCACCGCCACTGTGCCCCTCTCTAGGGCACAAAGTACCTTTCAGCTGTCTTCCTCCCCTAATTCAGAGCTTCAAGCCACTCTGGAAGTGCAGTGACATGCCAGATGCTCTGTTCCCAGAGCTGCTCCACGCTGGGTAAGTTCAAGGTGCTGGCCGTCCTTTTCCTTTCCTTAGTCTCCCTCAAAGTCCAGATAAAGAACAAGCCGGGAGCGGGGGGCGCAACAAGGAAGTTAAGTGCGTGTCATTGTTAATCCAACATCTGGCCTGAACAACAACCAAGACAAATGACCCACAAATGACCACTCCCTACTTTCAGGAATTGATTGGCCATCTTTTCTGCAAGTGGAGTAATATCTGGGATTGGGTGAAACCATTTGACTAAGTGTTTTTTCTCTCTCTATAGAAGTTACCAAGATAACATTTAAACCCTCTCAAAATCAGTGTAATTTAAACGGTTTTGGATCAAGCCCTAAGTCTTAGATGAACTAGTTGAGTGATATAGCTGTCATGGTCCAGGAAATGTACAAGAGGTAAGGATTTTTGTGGGTAATATCTTTTATCGGACCAACTGCATGGTTGAGATAGACTGAGATAAGCTTTTGAATGCAATGCATGAGTTTTCAGGTCTTAGGTGGACAGACAGACTACTCTAGGACACCATACTATTTTTTGCCTTTCAAGCTATAACATTGAACTAAGTCTAATTTTGGAAGCGTTAGTAGGCAGAGAATAAACAACTGACTAATACACCATTGTACATTTTCACGCAACATAGATGTTACTTGTAGAACTACTGTTGTAAAAGGTTGTAAAAAGAAAAAAAAAGTAAAATTTTAGATCAAAGTTTGCTGTACTGCATGCTGTTTTAGTACTATCATAAATTCCATAAGTGAAATGAGTTCACCGAGTCTATTATCAAATGTGTGACACAAAAGATAGACCTGTTACTGTGTAACCACACACACTTTCATTAACCAGATTGATAAGAAGAAATACATTTTGGTTTTTAAGCTCAAAAAAAGTATTTACTTTTTCTCCTTCTTTCTGGTTTATAATAAGGAAAATTGCTTCTAAACTATACCCATAATCAACTTATTATTGTTTTTCCAACTATTTTCAATAAAATATACAATAAAAATACATTTAAAATGAACTCGTAAAAATAATTAAGAACGCCTATAAACTTGCTGCACATAACAGATGAGGACTGGTTGACGGATGACTCTGCACCCTGCATCCATCCTGCT
>NW_005843091.1:289380-293489 GCF_000455745.1 Alligator sinensis
TGAAGACACATGATGAAATCCTGATCTCAGTAAACCAGGATTATACCCATGTAGTTGAATATCATCAGCATACTGAAATATCGATCCAAACCTCCACATACCTTTCTTTTCCATATGCAGATTGAATAAAAAAGGTGATACAACAGTACTTCTTGGTACCCTACACATGAGAACTCTTTGGGAAGAGGAATAATGGCTTTTAATACCTATTAATCTCACTCCAAAAGAGAATGAAGCTATTGAAGGGCAGTCCCATCTACTCTTGACAGATCTACAGACAAGGCAAGTACCTCATGATCAGCTATATCCTTGGCAGTTGATATATTGAATAATGGCAACATGGATGCATGATCCTCATCCATGAACAGATGATCAAAGATCAGTGCAATGAATGAAATCTCTACGCCAAACCTAAGTCGAAACACAGATTGATGAGTCAAGGAGTTCAAGAAGCATCTAGATATTGTAAAAATAGTCCCATCCTAACCCTTTTTCAATCTTACTCAGAAAGAGAAAAGTGTGATACTGAGCTATAATTAGATGGATTACAAATTATGAGTTACTGAGGGAAAAAAAAGTATTACTTTGAAGCATTATTCAGCCTCTGTTCTCTAAAAGTAGGCGCATGCAGGGTACTTAGTACTTCTCTACTGCCCTACACCAGTGAGGACAAATGTCATCTATGACAATTTCCTGGTAGTAAAGGCAACCTAACACTGGCCCAGCATGTCAGGGTGGTAATGGTCCCACCTTTGAGTCTTTGAAATTAGATGGGGTTTTTAAAAATATTTTTAATAGAATCTTGGAGAAATTCTGTGGTGAATGGATGGGGGAATGGGGTTATGATAGTAATATATGGTTTTGGGGTACATGACTAATTCCCTCTATGAATTTGCATTCATTTCTTCGTAGAAAAACTGGGCTGGAAGGGATCTCAAGCTCTCCCTCAGATCAAGGCAAGGCTATTCCTGTCTAAATTATCCCAAAGACTCATGAACCATAGAGAGAACAGGAAGCTACCTTACCTGGTCAATTCTTTACCATTGCAGGGAATTGTTCTCAGCCCAAGTGTTTTCAACATTTTTATTAATAATTTGGATGCTGGAATAGAATTTGCAGATGGCATGAAACTGGGAAGGATCGTGAACACTCTTGAGGGCAGGAGTACAATTCAGAAGGATCTTGTGAGTTTGGAAAGCTGGGCTAGAAATAAGAGGATGAAGTTCAATGCTGACAAATGCAAGTTGCTACATCCTGGAAAGAATAATCAAAATACACAAAGACAAAATGGGTGAAATCTAGCTGGATGGCCACACTGTGGAGAATGATCTAGGATTTTTGGTGGATCATTGATTCCATACAAGTCTGCAGTGACAGAGCTGCACAAAAAGCAAATGTGGTTTTGGGATGCATCCGTAAGAGCAAGACATGGGAAGTGATAGTGCCTCTGTTCAGCACTGGTCAGGTGTCACCTAGCATAACGTGTGCAATTTTGGGCTCTACATTTCAAAAAGGACATGGAGAAATTAGAGAGGGCTCACAGGCAGGTGACAAAAATGGTAACGGGCTGGGGAGCAAGTCATACGAGGAAAGGTTGAATGGAAGTAGCATGTTCTGTTTGCCAAAAGGGTGCTTAAGAGGGGACATGACAGCAGTCTTTAAGTGTCTGAAGGACTGACAAACAGAAGAAGGAAAACACCTTTTCCCTCTGGCTTCAGAGATCAGGACACAGAATGATAGCTTGTAGTTTTGATTTAGACAGGACAGCAGGAAAAACTGTTAGAATAGTAAGGCAGTGGAATAGACTGCCTAGGGAAATTGTGGATTCCCCGTCTTTGGAGGGGTTCAAAAAGAGGTTGGACAACCATTGGTTTATGATCTAGGCATAGCTATACCCATGTTCTACTATAGGTATTTCCCATGCTTCTGAGCTTTGGGGCTAGGAAGGAATGTTTTTCCCCTCCTATTCCTACATTTGTCAGGGTTTGGGGGTTTTTTTGTTTGTTTAACCCTTCTCAGAAGCATTGGCTATTAGCTGCAGCCAAGGCAGGAGACTTTAACTGGGGTCTGCAAGTACTACTGCTGGGACTTAAACTCAGAGGCCACGTCCAGACATGCAGGGGCATGAGCTTGCAGCAGCACAAACTGCTGTAGCACATGCCCATGCACATGCACTTTGTTGTGGGACAAACTGTCCCACAATGGGGAAACTATCCTTGGCCAGCTTCTCCTGGGTCTTCAGCCAGGGAGAGCTGGAGGCTGTGGCCAGCATTGGTGTCGACTCCAGTCTTACCTGGTGGCCTGGAGCAGTAGGAGCACAGGTCAGATAGCATGGAGGTGTGGCTGGAAGCTAGAGAATTGCTCTGGGCAACCAAGCTTGTGTGTGCATTTTTGGCCATTTTGTTCTCTTCACCCTGCCCCCCCCCCCGACTACTGGGAAATGCTGGTAGCAAATTTTGACCCCACTCTGCAAATCTGCAGTGTGAGGCACATTTTAACACTTGCTGGGTGCAATCTGTGGTGCCACAAACTGCCCGTTCCTGCATGTGTGGACATGGCCACAGGTTCCCTCTTAGCTAGAGGGGCTTGTTCCTCTACTCAGGGTCAGACCAATCACTATATTTCAGGTCAGGAAAGAATTTTCCCCATGGTCAAATTGGTACAGACCAGGGAGGGGTTGCCTTCCTCTGTACTAAGAGGCATAGCCCTCTTTGGATCCCTTGAGTGGATCACCTCTCCGCTAATGGCAGATGTATCTTTTCCTCTAGGTTGGCTGATCTCATACGGTGGGCTTTAAACTAGCTTCACCGGGGGAAGGGGCCACTTCGAGAGGAGAGGATGCTTCACCAGCACGCAGGGTGACAAGAGGAAGGGAAGCACAGGTAAGTATCAATGTCCGAGGAGCAGGGGGCCACAACTGTCCTGGGAGTGGGAGGAAGGCACAAGCACCCTCAGGAGGCCTCAGGTGCCTCTACACTAATGCTCATAGTATGGGGTGTAAGCAGGAGGATCTATGCCTCCTGATTGCAAGTAAGAACCCAGACTTAGTAGGGCTCACAGAAACCTGGTGGGACCCTACCTATGACTGTGCAGTGGGCATTCAGGTGTACACCCTATATAGAAGAGACAGGACAGAGAGGAAAGGTGGGGGGGGTTGCACTCTATGTCAAAAAGCACCTCAGGGCAGAGACACTAGGGGTCAAACTACAAGGGGGGCGTGGCGAAAGGGACCTTACGGTGGGTGTCTACTACAGACCACCCAACCAGGGGGAAGAGCTAGACTAGGACTTCTCCAGTCAGCTTGTGGAGGCAGTTAGGTCAAGGGATGTTATTGTCATGGGTGACCTAAACTACCCAGACATTTGTTGGAAGGAGCAGACAGCCAGGTCTGACCACTCGCGTAGGTTCCTGGCTGTATTATAGGACCTTCACCTTATCCAGGAAGTGCATAGCTCCCACTAGGGGTAACGCCTTGCTGGACCTGGTCCTGGCCACGGGGGATGACCTGGTGAGGGGACTGCAGGTCCTTGACCACCTGGGCAATAGCAATCATCACCTG
Source organism: Alligator sinensis (assembly GCF_000455745.1). Lineage (NCBI taxonomy): Eukaryota > Metazoa > Chordata > Crocodylia > Alligatoridae > Alligator > Alligator sinensis. Next base: position 292,940 of record NW_005843091.1, read on the forward strand.
CTGGATTTCACTATCCAACGCAGGGTGTCTAGGGCTCACACCAAGGCTAAAGCCCTTGACTTCAGAAGGGCCAACTTCAATGAGCTTAGGAGACTAGTGGGGGAGGCACTAAGGGCCCTGAAGGTAGAGGAGATGGGAGCCCACGAGGGATGGTCGTACCTTAAGGGGGCGATCCTCCAGGCCCAAAAGATAACAGTCCCTGAGAGAAGCAAGGCGGGTAAGAGTGCTCAGAAACCACCTTGGCTCAGCAAGAGCATTCAGCAATGCCTGAGGACTAAAAGGGAGGCGTACAACCAGTGGAAGGGAGGAACTATCACAAAGGAGGAGTACTCCTCCTCGGTCCGGGAGTGTAGGAGGGCTATTAGGAAGGCCAAGGTAGAGATGGAACTCAGGCTAGCGTCCAGGATTAAGGACAGCAAAAAGTCCTTTTTCAAGTACATTGGGAGCAAGAAGAGGGCACCAGGCAATGTAGGGCCCCTGCAAGACACAAACGGTAATCTGGTGGCCATGCCAGACAAGAAAGCTGATATTTTTAACAGTTTTTTTGCCT
>NW_005843091.1:294394-330978 GCF_000455745.1 Alligator sinensis
GCCAAAGGTGCATCTCAAGCCAGTCCAGAGAGGTGATACTCCCCCTCTATGCAACTTTAGTCAGGCCGCAGTTGGAGTACTGCGTCCAGTACTGGGCGCCGCACTTCAAAAGGGATGTGGCCAGCCTGCAGAGGGTTCAGAGGAGGGCCACCCGCTTGGTGAGAGGGCAGCAGGACAGGCCCTACGAAGAGAGACTGAAGGACCTGAACCTGTTCAGCCTCAGCAAGAGGAGGCTGAGGGGGGACCTGGTGGCTGCCTACAAGCTCATCAAGGGGGATCAACAGCAAATAGGCAGAGCCCTTTTCTCCCCAGCATCACCTGGGGTGACAAGGAATAATGGTAATAAGCTGATGGAGAACAAGTTTAGGTTGGAGATCAGAAAGCAATATTTTACAGTTAGGGTGGCCAAAATCTGGAACCAACTTCCCAGGGAGGTGGTCCTCGCCCCTACCTTGGGCATATTCAAGAGGAGGTTGGATGATCACCTGTCTGGGGTCTTGTGAACCCAGCATTCATTCCTGCCTGTGGCAAGGGGTCAGGCTAGATGATCTGTTCAGGTCCCTCCTGACCCTAGCTACTATGAAACTACTATGAAACTATGAGTGTTGTTTCAACAACCCTTGCAACAGCAAGACACTTACTGCCATTGGTCTCCTGTACCAGTGGCAAAGCTATGCTTTGTGGTTGAGACAGGGTTGACTATGTAGTTTTAGTAATAGGTTAAACAAGGATTTGTATGGGATAGTTTGGATAGCTATGATTCTGCCTCTGCCAGGGGGTTGTACTAGATGACCTGTAGAGGAGTCTTCCAGCTCTACTTTTCTATCATTTCATGATTCTGTGACATCAGGTAATAGTGGTAGTTCAATTTCTCCTGTTGTCACTGTGGCTCACAACAATTTAGTCTCCTGAGGGCTGAATTTATTTAGTATAACTCAAGTTATTGGGCTCTGTATAAGAAAAAATGGTGGAATCAAGTGGCCGGTAATATTTAAATTACACTCAATGATCCTTTGTAACCTTAAATTTTACAATGTCAAACCAGACAATCTAAATCCAAAGGGGCCTCAAACCTTACAAATGCTTCAGTAGATGAAAAGAATGTTTAGCTTCCTGCTTAGCTACAGGTCAACATACACTGTCTTGTGCCCAAGTTTTGTGTCAAATATATTTCTTTAAATAGCTCTGCTTCCAGTACTAGGCTCAAGAATGTAAATCTAAAATGAATTTCTTATTTTTACTTTTCTTTGTGATTATACTATTTTATGATGCTAGTAAAACTTGCTATTCTAATTTAGTTTGTATTTTATTTCACTGGTCTGTTATTTCTGTATTATGGTAAAATGGAAGTATTACAATGAAATAAAGGAGTGTTGTGGGAAGCCTAATGCTCTTATCCATTTTCCACTCAAAATCAAATACTTGGTAGTGTTGTGGAAACACACGCAGCATACTTTTGGGTCAGGTCAGCAGAAACTTTTATTCAAATGAAAGCTATAGCTGTAGGGGGGACTCCAAAGTGACACGGATTTCCCAAGCACTTGGAAGGGGTTTCCCCCGAAGAGCAAAATCAGGAGGCTTATATACTTTTTAACAGTCGCTTACAACTCACGTGATCATATAGTCAAGTTACCTAGAAAAAAGCAGCTACAAACACTACCTCATTACTACTTTGCTGTTATCAGGATGAGAACCATGGGAGAGACGAGGTTAGTTCACAAACCGAGAAATGGGGGGAGAACACTCCCTTCTTGCACCTGGAAATCAGAGTTGTACATACTTTTTTTCTGCTATCTTCAAGGCCGCGGTGAGCGAAGCAGTTGCAGAGGAGTTACAAAGAACAAACACTTTCCCTTATCTGTTCTACTATGCAGAGCCAGCAATTCCCCACAAAGCGGTTATGTCATCTTATAACTCGTATGATCAAAGTTTAAGGCATTTATTTTTTTCTGATTCCACAGTAGAAACTGTAAGAGAAATGTGCATCATAAGATTTACCACTTAGTAATGAACTGATTTTGGAGGGTCTGTCCAGTCTTAGGTCTATATTCAACTTCCACACTGGTGGAAAATCTTTTTATATTTCAAAATATTTTAAAGGATTTAAAAAAAAACATTTTGACGTATGGACTTACCTGGCTACAGGTAATATAACATCATATCTTCAAATATTACACCTCTCATGAGCATCTACTGAAGTTTATATTAAGTGAAGTGAAATGACACCTAAAAGAAGGGTTAGACAAGTTAACTATCTTTCTACGAAAAGATTCTTACTCAACATGTACTAATTTTTACCCATTCTCTGGCATTATGTATATTCACTGTAATACATATAGAACAACGCTAAGAATTCCACAGCTTAAAACTGCAATTCACCAAACAAATTATCATCACCATAATGCTAATAGCCTTTAAAAAAAAAAGAATAAGCCCTGAGAAATCAGGTAGTGGGGAAAGAGCTTGAATGAGATAAAGGGTTTTGGGGAAATGAGGTATGATAAGACTAGCCTTAGCAAAGACCTTTTGAAGGCAACCAAATGGATGGAAGTCATATGTGACTACATGAAACTCTTACTGCAGAGTAGACTAATTAGCTCCGCAGTAAACATCATGTGTCTACATGTGTGGCCCTATTAGGCTGCAGTAAACTAATTAACTCCACAGTGGGATAGTACTTGTAAGTACAAGTACTATTCCACTGCAGAGTTGTTGTTTTTTTCACTCTGCAGCAGCGCACATGTAGATGTTGCCCCAGCTGGCTGGGGCATGAGGGTGCTTCAGTGTGAAGGCCATCTGCTGGCTAGCCTCACAATGGAGCACTCTTGTGCCCCAGCCAGCCCCGCCACAGCATGTTGATCCGGGGCGGGGGGTAGCCCTGGGCTGGCAGGTTGGCCCCCTGGGTTCCCTGCCAGCTGGGGCTGCTCTGACCCAGCTCAACATGCTGCAGTCCCAGGCACATGTTCAAATGGCGTGCCTGGGAGCAATAAACTCTGAAGCAATAATCATTATAATATATAGGGAAGAGTTTTGTCAGGATAGGTAATAGAAATCTATTGCAAGCTAATTGTGCTGATGACACAATCCAGATCCATTTATTAAACATTCTCATGAGAGGCGGAGTTCAGTACATTCATTATTCTCTTGGGGTCCATACAAGCTCCAAAAGGAAAGGGAAAGGCTGGGCAAAAACTTGTCATCATTTACTATTTTAAATAGAACAAAGTCCAGTCCTACTACATAATCCTAATCATACCAGTCCTATCTGTCACTGAATAACCTTCTGAAAAGGGAGAACAAACAGAGAAGAACAACCCTCATAGTAAGTCCATACTTTATTTTTTAAACCAGGTATATATTATAAAATGCAACAAACTAATAAAAAAGAAAGACAATCCAAAGTAGTTGCATGCTATTTTACGAAAATGCATCATTTTTCCATTTATGTTATTAACTATGCTAAATTACAGAAAACTTAATGCCTAGAGCATTTAAATGGGATATCAATGAAAGATCCATGAAGATCACAAATACAGGTAAGGGTATGTACATCTAAGAAAATGTGTTGCTGTCAGTGATATACTTGATTCAATTGTCAACTTAAATCTAATATACTCTTAGTTAAGTGTTGACTAAATTACATTTCTTAAATAGATAAAAATGCATTCTGTAGATGAAGCAAAGCCCGATAGAAAAGATGTTGCTGTACCACATCAGGACTGTGAATCTGAAGACAAATGGTAAATATTATTGTGAAATGTTTTATCGTGTTTATTTCTAAATATGTAGGTTCAATTTTTATTTTTAAAAGTACTGTATTTGCATAACTTGCATACTTTCTTGTTTATACAAATCTTTTAAAATCTATTATTATAATCCTTCACCGGTGTTCCCTATTAAATATATCCCATGAGAAAAATTCTGTCTCAACAGCGTAAGGCTTTGCTTGTACCTTAAACACTAGTACAAGCAGCGGGAATGAGAGAGAGAAAAAAAAGATCATTCTGCTCCTTATTCTTACCATAAAGATGTGCTAGTTATATCCACTACACTTTGTTAACTCACTACACTAAGGAAAAACTAAAACAGTACTAGAGCTGAAGTTGTAGTTGACAATGGGCAGCTAAGGCACATATGCTGAAATGTTAACTAGGAATATGACTTTTTACTTAGGGTGAAAAACAGGGTCAAAGATCAGCCCTTACAGCATAAGTACCAACCACTGTACTCCTTAACTGTGTTTCAGAAAACAGTGCATTCTGGTAAAGAAAGCATTCTGTAAGCTAAGTAGAAAGTTGCATATGCCTCAACTCAGCCTCCCATGTCACAAACACATGTAAAGTCCTCAAATACATTAGAAAAAGCTTTGTATACAACCTCACCTGGGATTATCACAATCAGGAAATGGTAAAAGTTGTTGTGGGGGTTGGAAGTAGGAGTGGGGAGAGGGGAGTGCCTTGTTTACTCTAGCACAGGCCCACTGTATCGGACCTGGTTTTGAGGCACCAGCTCTTGTTTGGCCCTTTTGGGCACTGAGCCCCCAGCCCCTGTCTGCTTGTGCCCCTCTCAGGCCCCAGTACTGTCTGCCTCTGCGGCCTCACTCTGCCCACTCCAGGCTCAACAGTTGCTCGAGCCTTGAGCCTGCCCCTGGCAGGGCTCAAGGCGACCGCATGCCCCATAGGCACTAACGGGACCTCTGTATATTGCCTCTATTGTCCCAACCAAAACCACTGGTATAAAACTAACTTAAACCATAAACCCCCAGGCGATACCATAAACCCCAGAAGGGGAAGCAGCCGTCTGCCCCTTTAGGAGGAAAACATTCCCTCACTGCACAGCTAGGATAGCCCAGGGCTGGGAGGTTGAAGGTCATCTCCTAGTGAGATGACAGTGCCTTACTGGGGATCCATACACAGCAGCGTAGTCCCTTCAGGGGCCCAGCTGCCAGGAGCTCTTCCCCCTGTGGCTGCCAGGGAAAGACTAGCCTGCTAGCCCCAGCCTCAGACTTCTACCTTCCCAGGGCCCTGCCCCCTCCTGTCAGGACACTGCCTGGGCTGCCTGCAGGTGCCTGTGAATCCACCTCATTGCCCTGGTGCCCCCACAACCTGCACCCGCTGCACCCTGCCTGGTTTGCAGAGCTCCCCCTCCCCAGGCTGCTTCTTCCTTAAAGGAACAGAGAGCCCCAGGCTCAGTTACACACACCAACAAGATTTCAAGATATATTGTTTTGAAATATATGACCTTGACTAAACATTACCAAAGCTACATGTCAGCCTCATCTACACTAGAAAGAGTTTGTTAGCATACATGTATCAGTAAATTCTCCTGTTAGATGTAGTGCACACCAGCAAACATTTTCTTTTGCTGGTAGAGATTATATCAGGTTCCTGAATGCAGGAAAAGATTGTTTTGCTGGAAAACCTGTGTTTACACTGGCACTTCTGTTACTACAGTTATGTTGGTTAGGTGTCTGATTTATTTGGATCCCAGATTCCTAATGACACTGAGCTACCTGCAAAACTAAGTATAGAACAAGTGTTTCAGAGTTTATGTAATCTGAAAGACAGGCCAAAAAATCTTAATTTCCTTTCAGATGAAGAACTGTGTTGATGTGTTTGGCTTATTATATATTTTATTAAAATAATTTAAAATCATGCATTTTCAGCAGTGACAAGAAGATCCCAAAGAAACCAAATATGGTCAGCCCATTAACAATGGTAAGAGCTGTTCTATTCAAGTTTCATTATATAAAACACAAAACACTGCTAAATCAATTTTCCAACAGACTTGCATGGCTTTTGCCATGCTAGGAATGCTTCTTCCTATGCCTGAAGAAGGGTGTTTGTGCCCAAAAGCTTGCAAAGAACAATTTTCCAAATATTTAGTTGGTCTAAAAAAGCTATCACATATACCCAAAGAACCTTTTCTGTCCTGAAAGCTCTGCTAGTCATGGGCTGCTGGCAGAACTGCATCCAAACAGGGTTTTGTTACAAGAGTTGTGTCAGGGGTAAGAAGGGTCTTTTTACACCCCTATGCTGGCAGAACTTTGTAATGTAGACAAAGACATAGAATAATGGTATAATTAGAAGGGAGGCCACTTTTGCCAGTGTAGCTTATCCAGCCCTGCCCACCTTCTCAGGCAAAATAAGTTACATAAGAAAAAAAAATGCAGTTTTGCTTGTATAACTTGGTTTACATTAAGGCCCAGGCTAATTATCTGCATCTATAACAAGGGGTTATATTAGAGATAGTTACATCTATCAGAGCTTATACCCCACCCTTTGCCTGGCTAACATCTGCACTGGCAAGTTTGGCTTGGACCCAAGTTTTACTGACATAACTCTGCCAGTTACAGTTATATTTATGGATATAGGGAAATACAGAATCAGAGAGAAGAAAGCCTGGAAGGGACCTCTGGAGGCCATCTGGTCCAACGCCCTGCCTGAAGCAGGATCATTCCTATCCTAACCAACCTATACAAATCCACTGTCTAACCTATTAGCAAAACAATCAACCCTGAGAAAGCCACAAGAATTTGCTAACATAGTTATTTCTTCAAAATCCTTAGTATAGAATGCAGTTATTTTGGTAAAAGATGCCTTGCTTTTTTCATATCGTTACTACTGTGTTTAACCACTACAGGTTATGTTGGTGTATACACTCATACTGGTAGTGTGGCAGAACTTTTAAGGCTAGGTCTACGTAAGAAACTTTTGCCAATATGGCAATGTGAATCAGTGGTGTCATATTTTACAGTCTTTTTCTACTATTAAAAGCCCTAGTGTAGGCACAGTTACATCAGCATAAAGGCACTTTTGGTTTAGCTTATACTATGTTCACAAGTAAAATAAGTTACACTGTCAGTAAACATTAGTTTTATAATGTAAGCTGCATTGAACTATGCTAGTAGGCTTTACCAATACAGCAATACTGGATTAAGAACAGTGTCAACATTTTTTAGCCTCTGCTTTTTTTTTTGGTATAAAAGTTTAGAAAAACATTAATGAGAATTTTTTTAACAGCTACCTTGAAAGAAAACAAGATCATAATCTGCATTGAGCTCATTCATATGTCCTTAAGCATATAATGAGACATAACATTGTGGTATATAACATTAATGACTGCTATTTAAGTTCTCCTTCAAGAGTAACAAGTGTTGGCACCCAGTAAATAATAGCATTAATTCAAAGGGAAGTTTACAGCATTGTCACATTTCTTTTCAGTAGGTAGGTTGTAAAATTCACAAACACTTGCACAGTTTTATGTGATCCCCATTCTTCTGTGTAAACCACAATATATATTTACTAGGTGATTAAATGAAAAAAAAATGAAGTGAGTTCACCCACCAAGTTAGGGATTTCAGATAAAAACATGATTTCATCTTTCACTTTGGATTAGCTTGTTTTTATGTATTTGCATCAGTTCTTACATTATTTCAATATAATTTTAATTATTATTTTTAAATGGTTTAAACAATATAGTTGAATAACAGTAGGAGTTTGAATGGCACAATGATGGACATGGTATATAATAGCCAGAAAGAGGGTTTCTCTGAATATTGCAAAATATGGCCCAAATTTTGCTTTTTGAAAAGTGACTCCAGAACATAGTAAAACAAGAGTTAGCTTTCTGTTTTGAGTATTGAGTGCAATATAGAACTGAGTTCCACTACTTAGTATTATTCTGAGTGCCCAATGTCCTGATGCAATGAACAGTTTCTATGTTTAGAAATTGGTAAGTGTTTAAGTGGTGCAACTTCTTTAGAATGGACACAGTTATGCCAGTAATTAAGGGTTCATATCATGTCTAGAGTAATAAAGTTAAAGTGATATAAAAACTTTACTTTTTGTAATCTTTCTTTGAATTTTTAAATGGTGATAATATGTCTTAAAGCAATTAATTAAAAAAGAAAATCAGCTTTTGCTTCTTTTCCCATTTTCAGTTTCGCTATTCAGATTGGTTGGATAAATTACTAATGGGGCTAGGTACTGTCATGGCAATCCTTCATGGCATAAGTCTCCCACTCATGATGATAGTCTTTGGAGACATGACAGATAGTTTTGTTAAACCAGGAATTGAATCAGATCCAGGTAAGAAATGTTCTGCTTTTTAGTTGGTGATGTTTGAATTTAGCTTGTACTGAGAGAACAATTGGATACATTAAAATAAAAGTAAAAGCCAGAATCTCTCTTCCACATCAGGGTATTGTATCCCAAACAGTCAGTTCACTCCTATTGATAAACCAAGTTAATTCCTGGTCCAGTGACTACAGTTAAGATGTACCAAAGATTATTTTTTGTCCCTTTTCAAAGTTTCTATCCAAGTAAAATTCCTGAACTACAATTCTTAAGATATTAAAAACACCCCTTTCAATGGCATGATTTCTGCAGAAATCTTTCGCCTTTAAAGTGCCACAGGAATAAAAATGTTGTGAGCTTTGATTATGGGATTAAGGAGAGAAGTGGATGAAAAAGAAGTTGTAAAATGAAGACACTTGTTATATGGAAAAAGAACATGCAAAATGCATATATAAATACCTCAAAAAAGGCAATATGAATGACAAAATATTCATATTAATATGAATATTAATTTTCATATATTATAGGAAATTAATATAATATTAATATTAATATACTCCTATTAATATGAAGCATATATTAAAAGCCATATTTTGTCACAGAAAACCAGGCAGGTATGATACTCAAACACTATTTATTAAATGTTTTTTTAAATGTATGCAGTGATATAAATTTCTATGGCGCTATAAAGAAAAGTTTTCACAATCTGAAGTCCAGTTCTGTATAGTATACCTCTACTACCATAAGAAAAAAAAATCAGAATAAAGACACCTGAATGCATTACAGTAAGATAAAGTAGGATGAGAACTTAGAACACATCAGCTATGTTGAGGGTGTGGACAGGTGTTACACGTCTGTTGCAAAAACATTTTTCCTTGCCAAACCCCCCGCCCCAATGTATAGGCATTCAAGCAGTTTGTGGTGGAAAAGTACTGAGATTCTGCCACAAACTATTAGGTCTTTAAAAAGAAACTTCACTGTTTTCTAGCATCACTTGTAATGCCTGTTTAGTTACAAGTTGCAGGATGGGGGTCCCTCAGACAAATCCAGCAATTCTCCATCTCCCCTCTCCTCTGCCAAAGGTGAAGAAAGGAGGGAGAGTAGCTGGCTCCCTGATAAGCTACCCAGTGATGAGTTGTCAGTCCACTCTGCAAGGATGCTGCTGCCATGGTTGCTTGAGCAGCCTCAGGACTTCCAAGGTTGGTCAAGCACTGGCAATGATTTCTACAGCCACTTGAGCAGCTCTGGGACTCAGGGGTGCTCAAGCAGCAGCATCAATTCCCAATGCCCTTTTAACAGTCCTGGGACTCCCTGGGACTGGTTCAAAGGACACCAGGAATGTATCAGAACAGCCCTGATTTAACCTTGGATGAAGCAGAGTTAAATGTTGGGGCTGTTTTGCTACATTTGTATTGTTCCTGGCTTGTCCACATGTAGCTATTGTAAGGTACAGCAGCTGTGTAGTTCAAAGCAAATGTTCCCCTACCACTTTAAAAAGGCTCCAAATGTATGTGTCCATACCTCGAGGTAACTTTCTATTTATAAGCTCTTGCCTCATCTAAATGAGAGGTAGGTCACACCATTTTCATTAAGGATAAGCTGCTTCAAATATAGTATGAGATACAGCAGACACAACATTGCCTGCCAAGTAGATGACATGGTACAGACAGAAGTGACATTTGTTGCATAATCGGTCCCTTGAATTTGCTCTAAAGCCATGCCCAAACAGAAGAGCATGGCTGCAGACACTCTGATGGCACAGCAAATCAAGTCTCATTGTATGAGGATCCAAATGTAGCAACTCCTAATTGGAGGGACTTAATTTCTGTCTGCTTTGCCTGCAGCACAGTAACTGCAACTACCATCTCTAAAGGGGAAGAGAAGAAGGCAGGGGAGGAATGTCCCTTCAGGGGTTCTCTCAGCCCCACTGGAGTGGGGATGGGGTGGTGGATTGGAGCCTCTCACCTCAGGGGGTCTCCAATCAACCCCCACCTCCTATGTCAGCAGGGCTGAAAAAATCCTAAAAGATCTCTCCCCTGCTTCCCCCCGTCCCGAGGCAGCAACAGAGCCAGTGGGGGGGGAGAAGAATAGGGAGAGCGGGGAAGCCAGGGGAAGATGCAGATTGGAGCCAATCCTCCACCCTCCTGATCCAATAGCTAACATCTGTTGAAGAAGAGGGATGGGATTAAGTCATGGCGATGTCTATGAATCATCATGAGTTAAACCTCGGAGCTGCAATTCTGTCTGTACCCGTAGTGAATTTATTCCCTAATTTATCTTGCTGTAACCTGTTCATGTATCCAAACCCTGGCACTGTATTGTAAGCTCTCTTTCATTAGGATATGATGGCCCCTGGTATAAAACTTGGGGTTCTTTTTCCCTCATGGAATTGTATAAAGTGTTTACAGGGAACATGCATCCAATACATTTATATGATCATGTGTAAAGTGCTAAGACAAAGAGCTTGTCTGCACATGAAAATTTAAAGTTACATTCTACCTTATTGTTAAGTGACTAGCTAGTCTTCATTAACTAGAATGGGTCTAGCCACCACCACCACTGTCACTGTCCTCAGATAGATTTCTGGAGTCTTTATGCAGTATTTGGGCCTCTATTTATAAAATGTTTTGCTTCATTTCTGAATGAAAGGAGCCATGTAAGTATATTTAATTATTGTTAAAAATAATGTGCATTCTTCACATGACGAGCAATATTTTGATCTAAATTAAACTGTAGTTCTTGGGTAACTAAAAACAGAATTTAGTATTATATTTTTACTACCACTGTTATACTATAGATAAAATCCTGAATGTTTAACCTACCACCATAAACTTAAAAAATGTTGTATACCTTTGACTCTCATTGAAGTCAATTGGAGCCTATGATATTTAAAATCTGTCAGGGTATGCTGAGCACCTTGGGGAATTAGCAGTTTACTGAATGAAGTTATTAAAATGTGCTTTATTGAAATAATTTAATTGGGGGTTTTTCCCTTCTGTATTTCTTTCAGGGAATTTTTCTTTGGGAAATATTTCTGCATGGAATTACTCTAGATATGAGAACCTGGAGGAAGACATGACTAGGTATTAAGCTTTTTTAGTTATCCATAACTGCTTTTCTTTTAAACTGTGGAAACAGGATGTTCAAGCCTGTTCAATTAAAAATAATTGCGTTTAAAACAATGAAATAAACATTTAGCTAGGACCTAAATGGATGTCAGTCAAAATTCTACACATCGTGAGAGGGCTGTGCACTTTGTTCATTTGTCAGGCTGCACTCATTGCACACTGCTGGGGACAAGTCTTCCATTTCTCTATTCTTCCCTGAGCAAAGTCTGAGAATACTACCCTCCTATTCTCTTCTGTTGCATGGAGTCCCTGCAGCTCACTACCAACTTCCCTAATAGCTAGGACTCTTTTTGCATACCCATACCAGGTTGTATGCACCTCTGTTCTCCGCTTCCTCACCATGCTGGTGTCCCCCATTCTCTCCCCACAACAAAGGACCATCTGTGTCTGCAATAACATCTTTATCCAAAATGTTATTATTTCCTTTCTTTCTTCTTATTGCCTTTCTTTTTATTGCCTGTCTTTGTAAATGTACCATTGAAATGGTCAGAAATTAAATGAGGGGGATTTTTATACTGTAAAGTGTCAATGGCTATTATCCACTAGCTCCTTAAGTTCAATAGTGAAAAATGTCAGTAATAGTTACACTTGTTCTGGAAGGGCATGAGATATCACTGGACATCTTGTCCATCAAGACTAATTTATGTCAATCTCCACTTTACTCCCTTCCCATCAGGCTCCCTATCCCTCCTTTAGTTGGTCCTTCCCAGTTATGGCCCTAGCCCTGCTAGCATCCTTTCCTTTACCTCTGATCATTTCTTCCAATACAAGCACAGGTGGTATGTACTTTAATTTTGTATTTCCTGGTTTTCAGCGATTTAGCTTTGGATTATTTTATTTGTCCCCATCCACATCACCTTTTCATAGAATGAAATCAGGTTGGTCTACCATGACTTGCTTTTGACAAATCCTGTTAACTATTCCTGACCATTGTGTTATACTTCAGGTGTTTAGAAATAGATTCCTAGATGACATTTTCCATGTTTTTATGGGTATCAAAGTCAGATTGATTGGTCTGTAATTCCCTTGATCCTTCTTCCCTTTCTTAATGATGGGCACAACATTTACCCTTTTCCAGTCATCCAGGACCTCACCTGACCTCAAACAGAATAGTGAATGGCTCCACAATTACCTCACTCATTTCCTTGAGTACTCTACAATAGATCTTATCCAGCACTGCTGGCTTGAAAACATCTAGCTTTTCCAAGTAATCTCTTATTTATTTTTTCCCATCCTCTAAGCTGCTCATTTCCCCTCCCACCCTAGTTGCCACTTGTGTTTGCCATCTGTAACAGCCTGCAGGTTGGAACAGGATATTTAGGGGAATGATTTTGGAGGATGACACCAGGAAGCTCCATTACTTGAGGAAGTGTGCAACAGCTCTGAACAGACAATGCACCTCCCCTAAACTTGCTTCCGAGGTATCCAGCCCACTGGTTCTCTGCATTTGATAAACTCTGCTTTTAGGAAGTTTGGTGTCTTTATTCTACTGCTCTCCTTTATTCCTTTCCTGAGGATCCTCTGCCATTTCATCATCACTACCACCCAACCTGCCTCTACTCAATCAATTCCTCCCTGTTTGTGAACAGTAAATGGAGAAAAGCTTCCTCCTGATTGATTTTTTTTTACCATTTTTAACAAACAGCACACTCCAAGAACTTGCTGGACTGTAAAAAGTCTGCCATAAGCACCAAACCCTGCAATCTAGATCATCTGAAAAAATTCTTGTCCACCTCCTTCTCCGGGCTTGGTGGTCTATAACAGGCACCCACTATAAACTCACCATTACCGTTTTCCCCTTGCACCTTGGTAGCAGCCATTTGTAATATATGCTTTGCTCAAACTCCCTTGCCATTACGTCAGTTATGCATTTTTATGGCCTTAGACTTGCCTGTAAGGGCACAATAGGACACATTCTCCCTTCCTAATGACACTACCAGCAAAAGTCTCCAGTTCAAATGCAGCAGACACACAAATATATACCGTAAAACAAATGCATGCACAAACCATCTTCAAGAACAGAGGTAAGAAATCTTTTTCTCCAAATGTTTTTATTTTCTTCTCTCCGTCTATTTTTCACTGTTTTTCTTCTTCTTTCTACTGCTCTTCACAATTTTTCCAGCTTCATTTTCTCCCCTTTCAAATTCTCCCCCTCCCCCCCCTTTTCTTTTTTCTTTCAAAACCTTTTTTTTTCCTCGTTTCTTTTCTAGGTGCCACCCATAACTCCCCACCTGGAGATTTTGTTCTGTGTACAGTGTTGACATATCTCTTCAGTATAGACTTTGATCTTTTCACAGGCATCGCCCATGTCATTACATCTTTCAGAGATTATATTTAAATGGACAACCACCAGTAGTAATAGTAGGCATGTCTGGACTTGTCCCCAAATGGCAACTTACTGTCAGAAATGTTATAAATGATATCCCTGTTAAGTACTAAATGCACTCCCTTTATAAGTTCTCCTTATTTTATATAGACAGTGCTTGCAGGAAAATATTTTTTATTAAAGGGATGCAAGAGAGGATTTAATTTCCTTATGTATGTAGGTAGGAACTTTAGTCTGTGCATTTGTTAGTTTTCAAAGGAGACCCTGTTTTGAGCCCTTGTTGCTGCTGACAACACCTGACAGTACAAATAATAAATGGTAATAAAAAATAATTTGCAGGAGCAGAAATATTAATTAACAACAACATTAAATGAATGACTGCATAATCATGCATACTGTTTGTTTGTCAAATAAATGAGGTATGCCTAATATTCAGCTATTTTTCAAAGCATTTATTCTTGAATAGTTTAGTTGCAGGCAAATAGTTAACTTTCACCACTGATTTTTAAAATATATTTTTGTTCAGTGAGGAATTTGACAGTTAAAATTTACTCCATTATGTTTTGTCATGTTTTGTCATAAAAACAAATTGTGGTTATTGGAAATCCCTTATGGTCAAGGATGATCACTCCCCACAGGTCAAGTAAAGGGTAGTAAATGAGTCCATTGATTACTAAGGTCAATCCTAGAACCACAGGTGGTTAAAGGGAGGGTTGGGGCCACAGACTTCTCAGTCTTGTTTCCTTCCGTTCCTGCTATTGTTCTGCCTCCAGGGGAGAGCATTTTCCTCAAAGAAAGATGTAATTCTCTCAAGGTGTTGCCATATAGCTTTATCCTGGGTTAGTCTTTCCCAATTTGTGATGCGAGTTTCTTAATGTTCACTTTGAGGGTGTCCTTGAAGTGTTTCTTGTGGACCCTGTGTGTCCTTTGTCCTTGGCTGAGTTGGGAGTATAGCAGTTGTTTTGGTAAATGTACATGAGGCATGCGCACACAATGCCCAGTCCACTACAGCTAATGTTGAATAATCAATGCTTCCATATTGGTGGTGTTCATGTTGGTGAGGACACTGGCATTTGTGCAGTGAACTTCCCCCTTTATACCAAGGATCTTCTGGAGGTAGCGCTGGTGAAGGCATTCCAGATTTTTCAGGTGGTCCCTGTAGGTCACCCAAGCTTCACAGCCATAGAGAAGAATTTGGGTTACCACAGCATTGTATAAAATTGGAGCTCTGTTTGAGTCCTATTGTCATGATTGTTGAACACATGATGATAGTCTCCCAAAGACAGAGCAGGCACATTGGATCCTATATTGAATCTCTTCATCTATGTTGGCCTTCTTTGAGAGATGGCTGCCAAGGAATAAAAAGCGTTGAACATTCTTCAGCTCCTGTCCATCAATAAGGCTCCCCTTTCCCAGGAGAGTTGATTGGCCTGGAGCAGGCTGGTGAAGCACCTTTGGTTTTTCCCCAGTTAAGGGTCAGTCCCAGGCACTGGTATGCTTGAGAGAAGCAGTTAAGGGCTATTTGTAGGTCCTCAGGATGTGCAGCAACAGCACAATTATTGGCATACTGAAGTTCCACCATCAAGACCAATGTAACTTTGGTTTTGGTATGGAGACAGGAGAGATTTAAGATTCCCATCTATCCTGTACTCGATGCCAATGCCATGTGGCAGACAGTCATGAATGAGTGTATTGATGACTGCAAGAAAGATGGAAAACAGAATTGTTGTGATCAAACCCTGCATGATGCCACTTTGAATGGCAAAGGGCTCCATAACTGAGTCATTACATAGGATGAAGGCAGTCATATGGTCATGAAGGAATCTTAGAAAGGTGACAAATTTCCCTGAGCAGCCAAACTTCGATAAGATCTTCAATAGAGTCTTATGGTTCACAAGAGTCGAAGGCTTTGGTTCAATTGATAAAGGCCACATAGTTCCCAGTGTTGTTCTCAGAAGTTTTCCTGGAACTACTGGGCTACAAAAATTTTTGTCCAGGGTCTCTCTTGATGTTCTGAAGCCACAGAGACTCGGGAAGGATTTTCTCAGCAAGAGGAAGCAGTTTGTTCAACAGAAATCAAGTAAGGATCTTCCCAGAGATGGAGAGGACGGCAGTACCTCAATAGTTTTCTGAGTCAGCCTGATCTCCCTGCTTAAAAATGGTGACAATACTGGCATTCCTTAGGTTAGTGGGAATTTCCTCAGTGTTCCAGATTTTAAGAAACTGTGTGGGGTGCTTGTTGGTCAGTTTCCTCACCAACTTTGAAGATCTCAGCTGGTATGCCATAAGGGCCAGATGCTTTGTTCTTCTTAATCTGTTCCATCACCTTGTGGACAACTTCAGAAGTTGACATACTGGCAAGTGCTTCCCTTATTGGATGCTACAGGATGGACTCAAAGGTTTCATCAGTCACTGACTATTCCTGGTTCAGGAGCTTTAGGTAGTGCTCCTTCCAGTGGTTAGGATGGATTGGTCTTCAGATCTAGGCAGGGTGAGTCTGCAAGAACTTGGTCCGTATGCAGTCTTAATTGCACTAAAGAAGCTCTGTATGGCATAATTGTCAACAAATTGTTGGATTTATTTTGCTTTTTCTTCCCACTATTTGTTTTTCATTTTTTGAATCTTCCTCTGGGTTTCAACTTTAAGTCACTGATAAGTTCCTTGCTTCTGACTGACCTAGGATGGTTTTGCCAGTCTTCCGATTGAGCAGGGCTTTGATCTCAGCATTTTTTTAGTCAAACCAGTCCTGATGGTATTGGGTGATAAAGCCAATTGATTCTGTGTAAATCCCATGGATGGTCTCTTGAGAGAGATGGGCATGCTTCAAAACACAAGTGTCATCATTTTTAATCTTAAAATTTGAGAGTTTGGCAGGCTTTGTGGTGTCTAGGGGGTCTGAAAGCATTTGATATTGTACTGTTTTTGGAGTAATCTGGGTTGCTTTCAATGTTTCAATGCAACCCTCATGGACATGATTGATCTCACTAAATAAAGATCAGTCCAGCAGTCATCAGTTCCTCTCATGACATGTGTGATATGGACATATTTTTTGATCATGTTCTCTTATGACAACATAGTTGAGGAGGTGCCATTATTCTGAGCAGGGGTGTTGCCAGGTTGTTCTGTACCTGTGACATTGTCTGAAAATAGTATTAAGTAATGACAAGGTTGTGTTCTGCACATTTACTGAGTAAAAGGAAGCCACTGAAATTGGCTTTGGCTACTCCTTCCTTGCCAATGGTGCCCCCCCTCCACATGTTAAAAGCCCTGGCCAACTCTCACGTTGAAGTATCCAAGGAGGATGATCTTGTCCTCTTTTGGGATGATAGTCAGGATTTCATCAAGGTCAACATAAAACTGTTCCCTTTGTCCTTCCTTGTCAGTTTTGGGGCATATGTACTAATGATGGTAACAAATGAATTATTAGTCAGTTGGAAGCAGAGTCATGAGGCACCTGTTAATGCCAACAAAGAATTTGGTCATTGGGCTGACAATCTGCTTCTTAATGGCAAAAGCAACACTGTGTATTTGCCAGTCATTTGCAGGTTTCCCTTTTCAGAAAAACATATAGCTACCCCCCTCCTTCCACAGATGGCTTTTGTCTGCATGTCTGGTCTTGCTGAGAGCAGCAATATTGATGTTTTACTGCACGTTCTTGAGTGATAATAGCTGTTCTACATTCAGATCTGTCATTGTTTAGGTCATCTAGTAGGGTTCATATATTCCAAGATGCAAAGGACATTTTTGTGTTTCCACCACAATTTGAGTGATCCTCCTGAAAGCGGCTATCCAGTCTCATAAGGTAAAATGAGACAGACTATGTTTGGGGCACCTTTTCTAGCTCCATTCCCATGCAAGGTGAGCAGAGGGGATCCTAAAATCTGCTGAGTCACAATAACGGCTGCCAAAATACCCTCCTGTCCCACACTAAAGGTTAAGTGACCATTATGCAACTGCTGCCTGTGTGTGGATCCATGACTCAGGACTTCAAGCCACTGTCACAGGCCTATGCAGAGGTTATGGGTACTGGTTATTATAATAAATGTTGGACCAGTGGGAGAAGCCTACATATGACATTTACATAAGGAGACTATTGCACGTTGACAACTGGATGGATTGTGGCAAAGGAGAAACCTGTGTCCAGTGGCAAGGAGATGCAAGACAACTGGCGTTACTCTTCCACTGCATCTTTCATCCACCTTTCCAGTCATTGAGAAATATGCTTTCTGCATCTGTCTGCTCCACTACTGAAGTCTTTATGTTGTGCTGGATTGAACTGCTCTTTCTCCGATACCTCAACTTTGACCTTACCACCATGGGTGACCCTACAAGGATCAGTAGTATATGCAAGCCCCTCCACCTTGTCAAGGTGGCAGTACATGGTGAAGCATAAAACAAATACTGTAGTGCTCAGTGGTGAGTTTTAAAACTAAGTAGCTGTTTTCCCCCAGCTTAGTATTTTATACATTTTCTACATTGCAAATGGTGGGTAAGCTCAACCTTCAGATTAACTTCAGTTAACAGTTTAAGTTGAATGATTACATTTTCAGTTCAAATGTGATTAATTTTATGACTTACAAAGCTTTAAACTCAACTGGGTAGTGTCCTGAAAACAATGGGGGGGGGGGGGGGAAGGGGGAATCATGAGAAGAGTCACTAGTTTCTCATGTAAAACAAGAATCTGATTTATATATTAAAAGTTTTAGCTGTGTCCTAATTTTAAAACAAACTATTTCTAACTTCTCACCAAAGAGTATGCCCACTCTTGTACAATAAGCTAGTAAGTAATGACACTGAAGAAGTAAAAATAATTTATTGCTGCAGTTTCAGTTTTAAAATGGGGCTTCCAAATTCTATATTTGTGCTCTTAAGCTACATAAGCATTTTTGAAAATTACATTCTTGACCTTTCTTCACTACCAGAACTTCCAATAGAAAAATACCAAATAAAACAGGTTTTCTATACATTTCTCTGAGCTCTTTTTAGTATTTAATATTAAAAAAGTACAAATTGAATCCTCATTTATGGAGATCACATGCAAGTGAACAAGATATGCAATCTGAAACATGGTTCTAAAAGGCCAGTCTGAAAAAAATATTCCTATACTGAAGAGAAAAAAAGTGTGGATAATATCCAAATAATATTTCATATTTGTTCAGGTAAAATGCTGAAATGTATGTGTTCCTAGACAATTTATTTGGAGGAAAAAGAATCCAGTTTTAAAGAACCTTGGCAATTTTGTTCCTTTCAGACATGCATACTATTATTCTGGAATAGGAGCTGGTGTTCTCTTTGCTGCCTACATGCAAGTTGCATTTTGGACAATTGCAGCTGGCCGACAAATCAAGAAAATCAGACAGCAATTTTTTCATGCAATAATGCAAGAGGAAATCAGATGGGTTGATGTAAATGATGTGGGGGAACTCAACACACGACTTATAGAGTGAGTATTATTACTGTTTTTTATTCTATTATTAATTTTATTAGTAGTAGTAAGAAAATATCACCTGTAATATAGCCAGAGATGACCTGAGCCGGGTATGAGGCCCAGTCCCTGGATGCAATGAAGCCAGCAGCGGATTCAGGGGGTGGGGTGTCAAATGGCCAGGCCTGAAGCCTGTGGCAGCACAGAGTCACTGCGCTGCTCTGCCTGGTTCTGTGGGGCCCCCCAAAGCACAGGGCCCAGGGTGGTCACCCCAATTCTCCAGCCCCCCCACCCCCAAGATATGGCCCTGGATATAGCCTTCCTGACAGTGTTTCTAATCTCATTAAACAGAGCTCTGTGCTACATTTATATTTCTTTATACTTCATATTAAAAGGTAAAACTTTATAAAAATCTAAAATCTAGTAAAACTGTAAAACTGCTGTATAGTGTCACAGTGAGAGCACATCCCTGGAATTTGGATTCCTCTAGCCTTTCACAAAACAGGGGATATCATAGGTACATCCATACTGGCATGCCTATATCTATATCTATATCTATATAGTATGACTATCTATATAGATAGATATCTATCTCTCTCTCTATATATATATAGTCATAGTCGTACATAATTACATATATTAGCCCTTGCTTTGAAGGCAGATGTTGACAAAGTATAGGAAGATGTGCGGCCAGTATGGGCCTCTATATAGAACTCCATGTTCCACAAAAAAAATCTTCCAACATCTAGATGTCTCAAAGGGTATGCATGCATCTGCATAGATCTATGAATCCTACACAAGTCAAAGTACCTTCAGGACAGAATAAATGGAAAAAAGTTTACTGAATTGTTTTCCCTAGCATCCTTCTACATACATTTCTATTGGAAGAGACATTTTAAATCTCTTAGGTATGGCTTAAACTACATTACAACTGAATGGCTGCAATTACAAATATAGAAAAAATGAACAAAATTGATGTACCATAGCAATGTAAAAGCTTTGTGTTTTCTATATTTCCTTATTTGTTTGGGTGTGGGTTTGTTTTCATTTTTAGTGATGTCTCCAAGATTAATGAAGGAATAGGGGACAAAATTGGAATGCTCTTTCAAGCAGAAGCTACATTTCTCACAGGATTTATAGTTGGTTTTATAAAAGGATGGAAATTAACTCTTGTGATACTGGCAGTCAGCCCTGTCATGGGATTATCAGCTGCTATATGGGCAAAGGTAGGTGAAAACTGAATTCTCGCTGGGATGTAAAATTATACATACAGTGCCCTGTTTCATATAAGTAGGGACCTACTTATATCGCAGTGAGGCTCAACAATTTGTGGGTTGGTCATGGCATAAAGAGCAAATTGTGGCTATTTCCCAGATGTGCTCCACTGACCCTGCCCCCCACAGCACTGATCAGTGAAGGTGCCCCAGCAGGATAGGACGGATGAGGGGGCAGCTGCCATCTCATCTGCTGGCTGCACTTTGTGTGGTCCTGCCCCTCAGTGCTGGTTGGTGGAGAGGCCCTGGCAGAGGGAAGGGGAGGCACAAGAGGGTGGCTGCGATTTCATCTGCTGCCCTTCATGTTGCCCTTGCAGGTAGTACTTTCCCCCACGCCCTCACCTTTGCACAGACTGAGAGCCTGGGCCATGGCAGCAAGAATTATTGGCTCCCACTAGAGAGACCATTTTATTTTTATTGTCAGCAAAATCAACTTAAGAAAACAATATTGGATTTTGCAGTTTCCACAAAATCTGCAAAATCACAAATTGAGTAGACCTATATATTTAACTAAAACATACTGAAATAAATATATAGTAATTTATAAATATAAAATGAACTAAATATACAGCAATAGAGAAATTAATTCCCTAGCCTTTAAAAGTAGTTTTAGGCCTAGTCTACAAGCAGATGTATGTAACCAAATTGGTCTATAATTATACTGGTACAGTTAAAGCAGTACAAGATCTCTGGTGTCAACGTATACTGATCTGAAGCTGCTTATACTAGTATAGCATGTTCTGACAAGGAAAGTGAAGTAAGGTGAGTGCAGGCAAGGTTCTTTGAGTAGATGCGATAGCTTCTCTTAGATCAACTGAGGAGTTGGAAAAAAGTTCTTAGCAAGCTTTCAGGCACAATCACCCTTCTTGAGGCATAGGGAGTCTCTGCTGTTCTGGGACTCCAAGAAATGAGAGAAGCTAAACGTGTGGCAGGATGTCAGAGAGACTGGAAATAGGTACAAGTTAGAAAGACAAAAGGTGAAGCAGGGAAGGGAAGAAGGAAAAAAAACAGTGGGGAAAAAAGGTCAAAAGTGAGTAAGGGAGACACTACAGTGGTAGTAATTCAAGATAGAAGAGGCCATCTATGAAAAAGGAAATAGCTGAAAATTAGGAAGACAAAAGACAGAAGTAAGGTAGGGAAGAAAAGGCAGGAGAAAAGAAAAATGTAAGAGGTCAGGTCTGGCAGGTAACTGGTGAATCAGATGTCAGGCAGGTTGTAATGTGTCATAAATCCAATGTCTATATTGAGTCTGTGATTTTTTGTATCCAGTAAGTTTATAAAGTGAAGTTTGTAGTCTTGTCTACGAAAGGTGTTTTGTAAGTTCCCTTTGAGGATTAGAACTGAGATTGGAGAGGGAGTGATTATCTTGTGAGAAGTGTGCCCCCACAGGCAGTTGGGTATTCTTGTCTTTGATGGATATTCAGTGTGCATTCATTCTGGTGCATAGTTGTTTCATAGTTGTTAGGGTTGGATCCTCAATAGATTGAGTCTGATCCCCTGCCTTGGGCAGGAAAGGGCAGGTCATATGACCGCAGCCAGGTGTTGTCCAGTCTCCTCTTAAAGACTCCCAAGGTATGAGAGTGCACCACCTCCCTTGAAAGCCCTTTCCAGATTCTAGCAACCCTTACTGTAAAGAAGTTCTTCCTGATGTCCAACCTAAATTTGCTCTGTCTGTTTGTGGCCATTATTCCTTGTTATTCCAAGGGGTGCCCTGGTAAACAGATCATCTCCTAGTTCTTGCTGCCCCACCTCCCCTGAATTTTTAAATGACCACAGGATCCCCTCTCAGCCTTCTCTCTTGGAGACTGGAAGGATACAGGTCCCTCAGTCTCTCCTCATAGGGCCTTACCTGCAGGCCCCTAACCGTATGAGTGGCCCTTCCTCTGGAGGCTCAAGGTTATCCACATCACTCTTGAAGCGCAGTGCCCAAAACTGGATGCAGTACTCCAACTGCAGCACAACCAATGCCACATTGAGGCAAAGTATTCGCCTGCCTGGACATGTTCATGATGCACCTGCTAATGCATGATGAAGTGCAGTTAGCTGTACTGATTACTTTGTCACCTTAATGGCTCTTATTCATCTTGGAGTTTTGTTCCAAGCCAATTCATATTCACCTCTGGTGTTTGGTTTCTCTTAAAAATTTTCCATCAGGGCATTTGGTACACTGGATGAGATGAGATGTTACATTTCTGGAGGTGCAGGTGTAAGATCCAGGAATAGTGAGTGTTCTGTTATGGGGTGCAGTTATTATGGAGGTGGTGGAGATGTGTTGGCAGGTTGTGTATTTCTTGTCCTGGCATGGTCTGGATGATCCATTGGGCGTGGTTTGGGTCATAGGGAGTTTGCTTCTGGCAATGATGAGGTTGGCCAAGTTTGGAGCTTGTTTAAAGCCTAGGATGTGTGGTTCTGGAAAGATCTCTTTAAGAACTGGGTCTTCTTCTAGTATGGGTTGCAATTGTTTGAGGATTTTCCATGTAGGTTCCAGGGAAGGGTGATATGGCATAACTAATGGTGTGTGATTTATGGGAATTTTTTTTGTACTGCAGGAAGTTTTCACGTGGTATTCGGGTGGCTCTTTCAGAAGTGCAATCTCTCCCTGGAGAAGTGTCCTTGTTGGTTGAAGGCCCTTTTGAAATTTGTGAGGTGGTGATCACATGTATTCTCCTCTGTGCAAAGGAGGAAACCACAGCAGACCTATCATTTCAAACCATGAAACCCTAAGGGAAGAAATACCAAGTTTCATCAAATCCATCTTAAAACTGCTAGTCACCCAAAAACCAAGTTTCATCCAAGACACAGCAGACTTCCTGCAAAAACTCAAAAACATAGACCACCTTCCCAACAATACCTTCCTAGACACCATGGATGTCACTAGCTTATACACCAACATCCCACACCAGGATGGCATCCAAGCCTGCCTCACATACCTATAAGAATGAGATTACAACACCGAGTACAGACCTCAGGGTATCACTGAACTCTCGTACTCACAAACAATAACCTCAGTTTCAACAACCAACACTTCCTCCAGACCACAGGCACAGCTGCAGGCACCAAAATGGCCCCACAATATGCCAACCTTTTTATGGCCCACCTATAAGAAGATTTGTTCAAGAACTGCACCAAACCTGTACTACACCTGAGATACACAGATAACATCATCATTTGGACTGAAACCCTGCAGTCTGATTGAATTTCTGGTAGAAATCAACAGTCACCACTCTTCCATCAGACTACCGCTTGAATACCCAAACACCAGCATTTCCTTTTTGGACACCATGATAGGGCAGGGGGTGGGGGAGGGATGCAGCAGCGCAGATAAAAGTGCAGAGGTGCCTGGGGAGTCAGATGCCCAGTGTTGCTGCCGTGCAGTGCAGCGGGAGGGGGTGGGGGGGTGTCTGGGAGCCTTAGAAGGCTGTCAGGCGGGTACTTGTGATGTCGCTGCCGTGCACTGCAGCAAGGGGTCGGGACCTTAGAAGCCCATCAGGCAGGTACTTGTGACGCTTGGAGTGGAATTAATTAGGCAGACGCTTATCGGTTGCAAAGCAAGATTGTTTACTCACGCCATCAAGGTGGTGAATAACGGAGGTCAGAGGTACTTGGTTAGTTACAGCTTAAGAGTTCGTAGGTGGATCTGCATAAGTGTTTGGAAATCGTTGGGCCGGCAGTCGTTGATTTACGTCTGAGATTGGGGCAAGGGGGGGGGAACTGACAAGTGATCAAATTGTCAGTTACTCTGACACGTATGTTCAGAGGTTTCCAAGGTGTGTACAGAGGTCTCCCCTTCTTCTTCGTCTTTGCGGAAGTGTATGCGGGTTTTATTTGTATAATAGCCAATTGCTTTTCGCCACGTCATAAATTTAATTAGAATCTCCAATTATATAGTGGTTTTCAGTAGGGTGTTATTTTAGGGCTACTCCCTGTATTACTCTGACCAGTTATAATGATTTATGTAAAGCAAAGAAGGTTAAAGTTTCATTTCATGTAAGTGTCGCAGTTATAAATCTCTTTTTGTTGGCATGCATAGCAAAGAAGGCTGTTACTGGCAAGATTTTCTAAGATAACCCTTAGTTAACCTAGTGAAAAATAAAACTGCTTTAACTGGTATCTCTTGCTTGTGGCATGGGCACTTACTTAATTGGGTTGTGACAACACCAAGAAAGCTGAAATTTACAGTCAAACTCCAATGCCACCAAATTTGCACTGAGGAGAATACTTGTGATAGACCACCTCACAAATCTCAAACAGGCCTTCAGCCAACAAGGACATGCCTCCAGAGACATAGACTGCACCCTTGAAAGAGCCACCTGGATACCACGTGAAAACTTCCTGCAGTACACAAAGTAAATCCCACAAATTGCACACCATTAGTTATGACATATCACCCTTCCCTGGAACCTACATGAAAAATCCTCAAACAATTGCAACCCATACTAGAAGACTACCTAATTCTTAAGGAGATCTTTCCTGCATCACCCATCCTAGCCTTTAAACAAGCATCAAACCTCACCAACCTCATCACTTGAAGCAAGCTCCCTATGACCCAAACCACACCCAGTGGATCCAGACCATGCCAGGACAACAAATACAAAACCTGCCAACACACCTCCACCACCCCTACAATAACTGCACCCCACAACAGAACCATCACCATTCCTGGATCTTACAGCTGCACCTCCAGAAATGTAACGTCTCATTCAGCGCACCAAATCCCTTGACGGAAAGTACGTAGGAAAAACCAAACAACAGCTACGCACCAAAATGAACACACACTGAAAATCTATCAAAGACAAGAATACCTAACTACTTATGGAGGCACACTTCTCATAGGACAATCATGCCCTCTCCAATCTCAGTTCTAATCCTCAAAGGTAATTTACAAAACAACTTTCATAGCTGAGCCTACAAACTTTACTTCATAAGTTTACTAGATACAAATCACAGACTCAATATAGACATTGGATTTATGACACATTACAACCTACCTGACATCTGATTCCCCAGGTACCTGCCAGATTTGACCTCTTACATTTTTCTTTTCTCCTGCCTTTTCTTCCCTACCCTACTTCTGTCTGTTGTCTTCCTAATGTTCAGCTATTTCCTTTTTCACAGGTGGCCTCATCTATCTTGAATTACTCCCTTACTCACTTTTGACCTTTTTTTTTTTTCCACTTTTTTTTTTCCTCCTTCCCTTCCCTGCTTCACCTTTTGTCTTTCTAACTTGTACCTATTTCCAGTCTCACTAACATCCTGCCACATGTTTAGCTTCTCTCATTTCTTGGAGTCCCAGAACAGCAGAGACTCCCTATGCCTCAAGAAGGGTGATTGTGCCTGAAAGCTTGCTAAGAACTTTTTTCCAACTACTCAGTTGGTCTAAGAAAAGATATCACATTTACTCAAAGAACCTTGCTTGCTTAGGTCCTTAGACCAACACAGCTACAACCAAAAACCCACCAAATATGATGAGTGAAAGCTCAGCAGAAGAGGAAATTGAGCCTTGGGTTTTTAATTCCAGTATAAGGTACCTTTGTATCACCCAAGTGATAGCATCGTCTTAAAAAAAAAAAAAAAGTAAGACACTTGCTTAACTGAAATTATTACAACCGTTAGCAAAGCAAGCAGACTTCAATTGAAAATTGACTTCACACGCAGAATTGTTTTTGCTTTTGGCTGGGATTGTCAAGGAGACTTAATTCAACAACCTTTGAAATTTAAGTGGTTTTGTACTTTTGAAAATTCCAGCCTTATATAGTATTATTTCCTCTATTTTTCTCCAAAATATTTGTAGGACTCTACTGTGGCTTTGTATGCCAACTGCAATCTATACGTGCAAGATGCTACATTCCAGTTATGCTCAGCTACATATGGCCCTTATCTCTTGTAGCCAACCAGAATAAATTAGAATAACCCCAGGCTGCTCTGACTTGCCCAGGGATCAGGATTTGACCTGGGAATCAGTTCACAGAGAACCCTCCATACTTATATTTCTACACTAGGTAAAAGCTTAAGAGCAGAGAAAATTCAGCCTCAGGTTTATAACAGATATTTCTTGGTAATAGATGTTATACAACTGATGTCTTCTTAACTTCTTACATTGAATATCTTGCCCTCTTCTGTGGTATTTAAGTGAAAGGGTTTGTATTTGGTAAATGGCAGCATACTGCATATTTTTGCGAGAAGTAAACTAGGATAAAAAGGCATCAAGAAACTGTTTGAGCTCATCCTATTTTCCTTTCAGCAGTAGGGCAGAGGCATGCGGAGCACTTTCAGCACCTCAGGGATGAGGGGTGGGGGGCATGGAATATGCTGACCACTGGAGAGCCAGGGAGGGGGAAATGGAGGCTTAGTCTTACCTGATAAGGCTCTCCTTACTTGGAGGGCAGCTGCTGCAGCACATGCTTGTACTGCTGCTGTTGAGCTCAGCACAGGCACCCTGGGGGCACCTCCTGATGTCCATTCTTTCTCCTCCCTAATGTCTGGGTGCAGGGCTGTGCCTCTAATGCCAAAGCCTCCTATAGAGGATTATTGTCATTCCATCTCCCAGATAACTTGTTGGGTGCAGGGCTGTGCCTGCCCACTTCTTATGGTTGGGCAGGGGCAAGGAAGAACATCATCTGCTGTGGCAGAGACTCCTGGAGGGAGGGGGCCATACTGTCTCCCTTCTAAGTTGGCAGCCAGGGCTGGTGCCCGGCTCACCACCATCCTAGTTACACTGCTGCAGTACAGTTAAAATATTCCCTTTTGTACAGATACTCTCTGCATTTACTGACAAAGAACTAACTGCCTATGCAAAAGCAGGAGCTGTTGCTGAAGAAGTTCTGGCAGCAATTAGGACTGTGATAGCTTTTGGAGGACAGAAAAAAGAAATTGAGAGGTCAGAGAAATATTTTTCTTCTCAGTTAATTTTAGAATATTTGCTTTATGTGTTTTAAATTTTACTTTTCTTTATTGCTAAACCTAAGTTTAAACAATAGACTGGCAAGTTGGGTTCTTCAAGTCATCATTTAATAAACCTAGAGTACCATTGTATCTAGTACATTTCGGGTAGTTAAGTTGACTAATTAGAGTTTTATTCATTCATCAGTTTTATTACATACTGAATAATGATTCTTTATTTTTTCAAATCCTCACAAATAAAGCATGCACATGATCCCTACCCCAAGAGTTTACTGTCTACATTTTAAAAAATAAATCATTAAAAAAAAAAAAAATCACACAGTAAGAGGATATTAGGCAGAAAAGAAGCATGGGGAAAGGAAAGAAAAGATATCATCAATATGATCATATGCTTATTCAGGACTCTTCTCAATTGTTCCATTAAGTTATACAATAAAATGAGTATTATGGAACAGCATGGCTGCAATGTATTTGATCTTTTATCTACCTATAATAATTACCTAGTGTAACCATGAATCCTGACTGGGACTTGCCAGGCTCAAAGTTCAACAACCACTAGGTCATGCAAAGTAATCACAGCCAAGCCCTGAACTGATGTGCTCCCTTATGCTTCAGCTTTCAGTTCCATCGGAGTCTGGCTGGTACAGGGGCTGCCTTGGGACTGTCTGGTTACACGACTCACCTCAGAACCTTTCTTAGTCTTTTGGTATTTATCACCAATATCTTATTAAATAAAGATAAGACCCATAAATTTACAGAGTATATGGCTTGGGGTGGCCCTGAATGTGATAGAGTGCACACTCAGTCACTCTGAGTCACCCACTTGGAAAATTGGTAGGCCTGGGTAACATGTGGAGTGCGCAGTGTAGATAGACATGCCTATCTGTCAGAACTGCATTATAGTGATAGAATGATTGGCCTCTTTAAAAAAGTTTGCAATTTTCCTTCCTTAGTCTGAAGAATGAATGACTCTCAAGAAACCACATGCAGTTTAATGTTGAAAGGAGAGATGAGTAACTCTGAATAAAGCTATAAACTTGCATAGTAGTGAAATATAATTCATGCCCCTTGCCCCTAATCTCAGTGGGTGCATCTACATGTGCAATTAACATATAGCAATAAACTGTAGTGCAGTTTGCACCAGAGTTTTATTTCTCCTGGGCATAGCATTTACATGTGTGCCTGGCACACTGAACCACAGTGGTGCAGCCAAGGTTGGCAGGGTTCTGGGGGTTCAGCTTGCTAGCCTAGGTCTTCTTTGCCCTGGCTCTACATGCAGTGGCAGGGCTGGCTGGGATAAAAATATGCTACATTGCAGGGCTAGCTGGTAGCCCCCACAATGTAGCACCCTTGTGTCCCAAACAGCCCCAGTCACCATCTACACATGCATTTCAGTGCATGCAACTACTCTGCTTTTGGATAGTACTTGTCCCAGACAGTACTATTCTACAGCAGAATTAATTAATTTACTGTACTGCACCCTAATATTGGCACATGTGGACAGTGACACTTTACTGCAGAGCTAGTAAGTCAGCTCCACAGTAAAGTGTGAGTACTGATGACCCTATTTTGTATGTCAGTTAAGTGGGCTGCTTTAGTTTTGCCTACTTTTCATGGACTACCTCCTTCATGAGAAAGTCTGCCATTTTAGCTTCTAAATTCCA
Source organism: Alligator sinensis (assembly GCF_000455745.1). Lineage (NCBI taxonomy): Eukaryota > Metazoa > Chordata > Crocodylia > Alligatoridae > Alligator > Alligator sinensis. Next base: position 323,190 of record NW_005843091.1, read on the forward strand.
GTGGGGTGCAACAGTGCAACATGTTTAAGGGAGGTATTGCTTTCTAAAGTAAATATGCATGCCCTTTATGCCCCACCCAGCTGAGCCAAGAAAATACAATTGAACAATTAAACAAAAGTGTAGTGAGAATATTAACAAGTCTGCTCCTGCAAGGGTAGTTTCATAGATATTAGGGCTGGAAGGGACCTCATGAGATAAAGTCCAGCCCTCCTGCCATACTCAGGAAGTCTGCTGGGGTCAAATGATCCCAGCAAGACAGGCATCCAAATATTTTTTGAATGAGTTCAGAGTAGGTGCTTGAATCACCTTTGGGCATAGTCTGTTCCAGACCCTGAACACACAGACAGTAAAGAAGTTTTTCCTTATGTCCAGTCTAAAATTGGCCTTCTAGAAGTTTGTGGCCGTTAGACCATGTTATCCCTTAGGGAGCCCTGGTGAACAACTTCTTTCCCAGATCCTGGTGCACACACCTTATATACTTACAGTAGTTTAGCTTTTATTTCTTTCATCAGTAGTAACTCCAAAGTTTTTTCAACATTGTTTCAACTCAACGTTTCTTCAATCAGTACCTGATTACTGATTGACAAAAAACATCGTGTACCTGGAAAATTACTGATGTGCAGAACATAAGAAGAAATATAGTATTATGTGTAATGCTTTAAATAAAAAAAACCTAACATGCCTTCTTTTTCTGCAGATATCATAAAAATTTAGAAGATGCAAAACGTATTGGAATTAAGAAGTCTATTACAGCCAGCATTTCTATGGGTATCGCTTTTTTACTGATCTATGCATCATATGCATTAGCTTTCTGGTATGGAACTACCTTGATATTATCTGAAGATTATACTATTGGAAACGTTCTAACAGTAGGTGTACTTCAGTAACTGAATCATTTAATTAGAACCACTAAATAACATTTTGGGAACTTGTTTGGGTTTAAAAGGAATGAATCAAATGCTACACTGAATTACGCCTCATGGAACCCTGTTCAAGTGAATGGTGTTATGTAGGCTTTACATTCATATTGAACATGGCTTGCTGAATTTCATTTTTCATCCATGCCCAGTACAAGTAGAAATTTTTAAATTATCATTAGGTATGTGTCTTGAGATTGGTAGGAATATAAACATCTTTATACCTGTAAGTCATCAGTTTTGGTACAGCAGAGGTCAATAAAGACCAAAAGTTGTTTTCAACTGATGATAATCATAGTCAGTGGAATAAGGGACCCATGCTGTGATAGGGCTTTTATATCCCTGACCTATACAATGCAACTAGAGTAACAAAATACACAACTTAACAACACTCCTGTGTGTTATTTATTATAGATATAGATTTGATATTTAAGGCCTATTATTAATGGGCAGTATTCTTATCACTAAAATCATAATATTAATTGGCATTTAATTGAGGCTTTGTATTGGATTTTAATAGAGGGTATAGTAATCCAGGGAAAGTAAAGCCATCATCTCCCTTCACTGCAAGAATCCATTCTGGAAATATCACCTTGATGTACGGAAGTACAAGGAAAAAAGATCATTCTTCTTTTGAGCAAATGAACAGTGATAATATTAGATGATGAAATATGAAATATTCCAATTCAACCATCCATTAACCAAGTAAAAAAATTAATTATTTCTTCTCTGTCCCATCAGATTGCAGTTCTGGTGTGTGTAATTTTCACTCTAACTCAAGGTCTAAATCAGAAAAAACAAATAAATAAATATCAGTCTGGTAGATGCTCTTTTTCTGCTCTCACATACAGGGGGAAGGCAGATGCTGCCAGACTGAGGAGTGGGAATGGGGAAAAAGTTCTCTCTCTGAAGCAAGCATTATTGAACACAGCAATTTGCAAAGCATACAAAAGGAAACTATCAAAAACTGTTGCCTAAGCTAAGATACAGCCAGTAAAATACAGCATACACAACCTAGTCCAACTTAAAATGTAAACTAGAAAGACAAGAATTAGTTTTACTAATCCTGGGGGAAGAGCTTACAGTCAGGCATTCAGAAAGGCTTGGTTTAGGTATTCCCAGCTTTTACATGTTCTGCTTTATAATGTAAATGTAGCTCTCTGCATCCTTTGGGAAAGCTGCTTGCAACTTCCTTTAACTACACCTTCAGCATGCATGATGATGATTGTCAGGTCTCTGCCAACATTTCCCACTTCTGAGTCTGGTCCTGCAGGTCTTCCCTCTGGGCTCACAGGTGCAGGGCTTGGATCTGCATACAGGCAACTAGCTTGCCTCTCCCCCCACCTCCCCAAACCTTCCCCCAGATATGCTGTGGAATTAATCCCCTCTCTGCCTGGCTGCAGGCAAGCCGCAGAGACTGCAGCCAAACCCCACAAGGGTTCCAGGGGAGAAAGGGGACAGAGGAATAACGGCAGGGTGCTGCACTTGGGCAGTAGTAACCAGCAGCACACTTATAAGATAAGAAACTCCCTTCTTGAGAGCACGGAGGCAGAAAGGGATCTCAGAGTCATCACTGACTCCAAGATGAACATAGGCCGACAATGCGAGGTCACAGTCAGCAGGGCTAACCGGACCTTATCGTGCATCCACAGGTGCATCTCAAGTAGGTCCAAGGAGGTGATCCTCCCCCTCTACGCAACACTGGTCAGGCCACAGCTGGAGTACTGTGTCCAGTTCTGGGCACCCCACTTCAAGAGGGATGTGGACAACATTGAGAGGGTCCAGAGGAGGGCCACCCGCATGATCCGGGGACAGCAGGGCAGACCCTACAATGAGAGGCTACGAGACCTGAACCTGTTCAGCCTCCACAAGAGAAGGCTGAGTGGGGACCTGGTGACCATCTATAAACTCACTAGGGGGGACCAGAAGGGTTTGGGGGAGACCTTGTTTCCACTAGCACCCCCCGGGATAACAAGGAATAACCGCCACAAGTTGTTGGAGAGTAGGTTTAGATTAGACATCCGTAAGAACTACTTCACAGTTAGGGCGGCTAGGATCTGGAACCAACTTCCAAGGGAAGTGGTATTGGCTCCTACCCTGGGGGTCTTTAAGCAGTTTGATGCCTACCTGGCTGGGGTCATTTGAGCCCAGTTTTCTTCCTGCCCAGGCAGGGGGTCGGACCTGAAGATCTACAAGGTCCCTTCCGACCCTACTTCTATGATTCTATGAAGGAATTAATTCTGTCCCTGTCTGGCTGCAGACAAACTGTGGAGGTGTAAAGGGTTGGCAAACCCCATCTGCAGTCCCCAGGGTTTGCCAGCAAGGGGCAGGGGGGGGCAAGGAAGGGACAGAAGGAGTAATTTGCCTCAGGGGCCATGGCAGGCCAGCATTTGGCTACACCCTGCTCCGGCTAGACAGCAAAGGAGAGCAGCCAGCCCAGCTCACTGGAGCAGAGAGCAGAGCTCCACCCAGCCCAGAGAGTATCCTGGGGGACCCCTTAACTTAAACCAGCAAGGGGTCTGGGAAAGACATTGCATAAACCAGTTTGAGCCAAATCAGTTAAGTCTGATACTACGTTCTACCAGGTTTTATCTTAAACTGGTTTTGGCCATTTTCAAACTGGTTTATGCACACTGAAGCTAGGGATGGACATTCAAAAAGCCTGAGCCTGAATTGATTCAATCTTTGCTGGTTAGTCTAACCTGCAAAGCTTGAACCAATTTGGAGGTGGATACACATTCCCTTTCCATTCCAGAAATGCAGGCTCAGACTAGAAGCAGGGGGTGGGAGGGGGGGTGCTAGAGCAGCCCTCCCTTCCAGAGTACTGAGCTGAGGGAAGGCATGGCCAGGCCCCACCAGGATACTGTGATTAGCCCAGCAGGGAATTGATAACAGTGTTTATCACCCCAGAAGATAACAGAGAGACATACCTGTTGATTCTGCCCACCACAGCACAGACCATACCCAGCATATGCTCTGCTAGCCAATACACAGATACCTCTTAGCAAGGCAGGGTCGGGGGGAAGCAATCAGAGCTGCAAGTCTCTGCTAGAGCTGCAGCCAGGGAGCAGAGGGGAGGGGCCAGCCTTGCTGTGGAGCACAGCACCCCACCCAACCCAGAGACCATGCTGGGGGACTCTGATTCAACTTAAGCCAGCAAGGGGTCTGGGACAGACACTGCATAAAACTGGTTTGAGCCATATCAGTTAAGTCTGATACTACATTCAACCAGATTCATCTCAAACCAGTTTTAGCCACCTTCAAACTGGTTTGTGTGTACTGAACATGTGTTCTGTTACAGGTTTAAACCAGTTTCTGATCACTTAAACCAGTTTGTGTGTAATGTCTGTCCCTAGCTGTTATGGGTGTTTTGGAGTTCTATTCAATATCAGTACTGTTAGGTGTGGGAACATGTATATATGATTCACAAGATAAACCTCAGGGATTTCAAATAGGAATCCATTCTGCCAAAAAATATTAGGACTTGCTGTCACTCTAGGTTCTCTGTAAAGGAAGAATTTCTCTATTATTTTTAATAGTCAAGAAATGAGTGAAAGCTAAGACTGAAAGCTGGCATTTTCTGAAGAGTATCTTGAGTCTACTGAGTGGTGTCTTGAGTCTAAAAAGTTTGAGAACCACTGATTTAAAAGGTAGTTGTCAAGTCAAAAGCAGAACAGTATCTTTCATCAGCATTTAGATTCTGTTCCTAGGTTTAGAACGATGTGGTATTTTAATACATAAAGTAAACCTGGTTGGCTCTGTGCTTGCTGGAGTTAGGACAAGCTTGACTTTAACTCTTCTGAAACCCAGCTGTCAGTGACTGGACAAGATATTCTTTTTTTAAAAACAATGACTACATTTTGTATTCATTCTGTGTCAGAAAAGGATACAAAACTAACCCTAGTGAGCAATAGAGATTTTTACTGACGTTTACGGTCCTAATACATCCCCCTCCTACCTCAGAAAGGGAAACTAGAACTCAGGAGATCTTAAAGGAGGGAGGGAATGCTGTCAATTTCCATTGCAACTTTTCTGTCCCCTAATGTTGTCTTGCCTTTTCTTTATGATGTAACTGATACAAGTACTTTCCCCTGTCCTCAAAGTATTTTGGGCTGATGAGTGAACTGTTACAGTAGATTTGGAGGCATTCAGTACAATCATAGTTTTTGACAGAGTCTTGGTCTGCATTTTCAATGCAACTTGTCTTTGCAATCTTTAGAATACCCTAATTCTTCTTAAGAGTCTCCTGTGAAGGATTCACATTAGTCGTAAGTCTTTGAGAAGAGTTTGCCATCTCAGACCTGCAAGCTGTCCCAGCTATCAGCATCATCTTTACAGTACCCTCTTTGCAGTCAATGTGAAGAAGCATGGTTTGCAACAGATATTTACTGAGTCCCTTTTCTCCCTCTTTACCTTTAGCTTAAGTAACTGCTCTTAAATTCATTGATGCTCTGCATCTAGACTCCTTGGACTTGCATAACAAATATGAAGCCTTTTGAGCTAATATTAATTCATATTCATAAATAACTGTTGAAATCTAGCTAAGGTATGGATCAACATACATTCTGACTACTTTAAGAAGAGAGGGGAAGCTGCAGTTCAGGAGAGTACAGTAGCCGTTATGCTGCAACTGTTAGGCAGAAGATAGGGTAGAGTGGAACATGAGTGTCTAGCTGGCTCAAAGAGATACAGGTTTCCCTCACCAACCACAATTTTGAGCATCCACACAATATTCTATGTACCATTTTGGCTACTGAAGTATACAGTTGAGTAACCACGGTTTTCTGTGGCCATGCATCAGCCCACCACCTGCCATTTTCCCCATAAGCCTTTTGGTCTTGCTAACCATGGGAACTTTCAGGAACCTAACCCGAGCAGCTGGCAAGGGAAACCTGTATGAACTTTCATCAACCTACTTTGTAAGATGCTTCTATCAATATGGATTGTTGCCTACGGAAGCTCATGCTTCTCTGAACTGTTTAGTCTCCGAGAAGCCACCTTGCATCTCACTTGACTAAAATGAGTAACCTTATGTCTGAACGATCTTGTTGCAATAAAATGAGCTAAATCATCCTTGTTAAAATGGACCTTAAATAGAGCTACAGAATCAGGTAGACAAAACTGCATAATAGCAGCTTCTCCTTTGACACTGCTGCAGTTGTTGCATCTGTCTTTACCCTTAGAGTTATGACTAGGTGATCTGATAGTTTTTTTTGTTTTATTTTTTCCTTCAGGTCTTTTTTGCAATACTAATCGGAGCTTTTAGTGTTGGACAAACTGCACCAAGCATTGAGGCATTTGCTAATGCTAGAGGAGCTGCCTATGCAATCTTTAATATCATAGACAATGTAAGTATCTTTGATGTGGGTAGCATTTGAAAACATAAGCACCTTGATTTCCAACATCTGTCACCCCGCCAAAAAAAAGAAATCAATGAAAATATTTCCCTTACTAGTGCTTTTACAGATAAGGAAAAAGACAATGACAAGGCACAACAGCTAATACTAGTGACATGGATTAAAAACTTCACTCACCTATGAAATTGTTTTCATCTAAATCAATTTTAAAAGGTTATGTAGTATCTCTAAATAATTATGTTGCACATAACATAATAGAATGTCAACTTATTTTTCTTGGTTATTTTCTGTATAGGAACCACAGATCAACGTTTTTTCAGAAGCAGGCTACAGACCAGACAACATTAAAGGGAATCTGGAATTCCACAATGTTTATTTCAATTATCCATCTAGACCAGATGTTAAGGTACTAGGAGTGAAGTCCATGAGAGTTTCTGTTAAAGATAACTTCATTATTTTACTGAGATAGAAGTCAGTGTAAATGAACTTCTGTTTTTACAAGCATCTGTATTTAGTTCTAGCTGTCAACTCAATATGAAAGTTACAAATTGCCTTACATTCAGTAACATTTTATCATGAGTTAGTTAACTGAAATTAGCTAACTTGAGTTAACACACCTTTTTTTCCCTAGTGAACTCAGTCAAGAGTAGCTTTGTAGCAAAAGCTAAAGGACCACTTGCCCTTGTAAGACCTAAATACTCTGAAATGTTTGCAGTTATATCAAGAAAAAGCAACTTGGTATGAATAGTAATACAGTATGTTTAAAGTGCCCATAGTATAAATCCGTTAATAATGCAATACAAAATATCTTCAGTTGTGAAATACATGGAACTTCCCAAAACAAAGACATTAGATCTAGTTTATCATACATTGAATACATAAAGTTAAAAATACCTTCTATTACTATTTAATTTTATTTAATGCATGGTATTGTAAGAGATCCTGAACTAAACTATCCTTAAATTATTTTTGAGAATCCATTTATTAAGAATGTCATAATGTCAAAGTCTTGTCATATGTAATTGTTTGTTTCTGTACTTTGAAAGAAGATCACTAAGCTATAATGTGAGAACAATTCCCCTTTGATTTAGGTTCTTGGAGAAGGCAAAGGGAGAAAAGTTTCATTTTTAGCCAATTTAATATAAAAACGGGATTGAAAAAAGGGCTGTCAGTTTTTCAAGGGATTGAATTAAATTATCCGATTCCCACTGGGTGCATCTACACATGCCACTAAGGTGACATAATAAACTCTGGTGCAGTTTGCACTGGAGTCAGCTGCTCCCCGCACAGTGTCTACACATGTGCATGGGACCGTAGCAGTTGGAGCCAGGGCAGAGCAGCTCCAGGCTGGCAGGTAGCAGAGAAGATGGCCGGGCCATGAAGATGCTAAAAAGTGCGGGGCTAGGCTGCAGGTAGTCCCCACACTTTAGCACCCTCATAGATTCATAGATGTTAGGGTCGGAAGGGACCTCAATAGATCATCGAGTCCGACCCCCTGCATAGGCAGGAAAGAGT
>NW_005843091.1:331410-337203 GCF_000455745.1 Alligator sinensis
GTTCATCTTGGAGTCCACTAGGACTCCAAGATCCCTTTCCATTTCCGTGCCACCCAGCAGGTCATTCCCTAGGCTGTAGGTGTGCTGGACATTTTTCCTCCCTAGGTGCAGCACTTTGCATTTCTCCTTGTTGAACTGCATTCTGTTGTTCTCTGCCCACTTGTCCAACCTGTCCAGGTCTGCTTGCAGCTGTTCCCTGCCCTCCAGCGTGTCCACTTCTCCCCATAGCTTTGTGTCATCTGCAGACTTGGACAGAGTACATTTCACTCCCTCGTCCAAGTTGCTGATGAAGACATTAAAGAGTATCGGTCCAAGGACCGAGCCCTGCGGGACCCCACTGCCCACACCCTTCCAGGTTGAAACCGACCCATCCACCACGACTCTCTGGGTGCGACCCTCTAGCCAATTCGCCACCCACCGGACTGTGTAGTCATCCAAGTCACAGCCTCTTAATTTGTTCACCAGTATGGGGTGGGATACCGATACTCATGCCCCAGCCAGCCCGTCAACATTTACATGTACATTTCTGCAGAGTTAAGTACTCTGCCATATGATAATATGATCCCCAACAGTACTCTTTTACAGCAGAGCTGGTTAATTTGCACCTTAATACTAGCGCACATGTAGACAGAGATACTTTACTGCAGAGATAATTAGCTAGCCACTCAGTAAAGTGCCTGTGTAGATGCACCCTCTGATATGTGACTTCCGTTGGCCTCAATGAAAATTGGATAAAATGCTGGTGTTTAAGATTTACATCAATGCATATATACATGGATTTAGGTTTCCCACTTCTATTCCAGAGATAATCATTTTAGGACTATGAAATAATCTGTTTGTTTCTGTTATTTCATCTAAGTAGGAATGATGAACAGCACTGATTTCTGTGCAGGTCTAATGCTTTGAGAGCACTGTTAAATGACTTACAAGTAATCCCTGCCTAGCAAAAGTAGTAAAGCTAAAGCATAGAGTATAATCAATAACCTTCATAACATAATAAAAATTGGACCTAACCTTTTATCTACTCAAGTAAAACTATTCTGTGCCTTGTACACTTCTTGAGTAGGAAAGCAGTATGCTTCAGCTTTACTTCTGTGCAGGACAAAGGGTCAGATGCAATGTCGACTGAGGTCAGTGGGGACCTTTAATGTTCACTTAAGTTTCCTTAGGTTTTAAATTAAACTATTTGTTAATTTGACTTGTACCAATTGGAAGCCTCTATTCAGTTGTCTTTCAAGTGTAAAGAATTTCCATAAAAATATCTGCAGAATAAAAGACCTTTAACAGCACTGAGAGATAGATCATGGATTTAGGGTAGATTATTTCCTTAATTTTCAGATGTTACAGAATCACAGAAAAGTAGGGCTGGTAACCTCATGAGGTCATCTAGTCCAACCCCTGCTGAAGGCAGGGTCACTCCTGTCTAAATCATTCTAGTCAAGTGTCTGTCTAACCATTCACTTGACCTAAGCCTTTATCTCAAAAAATGTATTAAGCTGCTAGAATTTTTAACTTGGGGTCTATGTACACAATAGCATTCAGAAATGTCAGGGCGAGTCGAACAAAGGAAAGACAATAATATGCTTAAATTAAAGTTAAAATCCCATGTAGATGTTCTCATTCAAGAGTTAAATGGCATTATTCAGGGTGTCCTGATCTGGCCCCAGTGCCATGCGATTCAGCCCACAGGGTGGCTCACAGGTTTGAAGATTTGCTGCCTGGTGCCAGAGGGCCAACCAAGGCTGTGCTGGGCATAATCTTGGTGTGCAGACTCAATCTGGCCCACAGACTGGTCCTGCACCATTCATCTAGCTCACTAAGGGCCACTGCTTTAGTCTGTAACAGCTTAACTCCTAGGGCATCTAATACATGCTGGGGGGTGGGATTTAAAATCAGAGCAACTCCGAAAAACTACTCTAATTAAAAGCACCCACAGTGTCTCATGTATTCAGCATCCTGCACTTCAAAATGGCAGTGGGAGCACTTTAACTAAAGCTCATTCAACAAACTTTAACTAAAGTGCCCCCACCACCATTTTGAAGCACAGAGATGCTGAATACATAAGATGTGGGGGCTGCTGCAGTGCACTAATTTGCATGCTCCAGAAGAGTCGATTAATTGAGTCTGCTCCAACATGCTGTAATTACAGAGTATCAGAGCAATATCCCCACATGTCTATGGGCACCCTTAGAGATCTAACTGGCAAAAGATTTCTCTCTCCCTTCCAGCATAGGTTTTAAGAGCTCTTGTTAATCCCTACAGTTGTAAGGTATACTGAGAGCTAAGAGGGTCTTCTTGTAGGCTGTTTTTCTTTTTTCACTACACAGAACCAGCAATGCTGGGAGCCTACGATTCTTTACCTTTGCTACATCAGTAGTTAAAGGAACCTTATTTTCTCCACTAGGAGGCAGAAGAGATTACATCAGCATGAAATGCAAAGCTCCACACCTATTGTGGGACAAAATGTTCCATTCCAAAGGAATTAACACAGAAGACCTGTTTATAGTGCAGTCAAATTCAAAAGTTCTAATTTGCATAAGAAAAATTAAAAGGACTTCAAAGGAAGAAGAGAAATTTTCCCTCCAGGGTTATATAAACAATACTGTATTACGTCCAAATACAACATATGTAGGTTCCACTGTAATTAATGTTCCCTATGACTTGCATGGTGAACGTTCATAAAAAGGGTGACCTTAACAAATGAGGATGCTCTATATACAGCATAACATCTAATACAGTATCTATATTATAAGTATTTTCGTATATTTGCAAGCATCTTAGTAGAATGTAAATTGATCCATCATGTAAATAGACTAAATTGTGAAATACACTGATTGGACAAAACTCTGCAGTAAACTTGAAAAATTCCGCTGAAATTACTAAAGTTTCTTAAGATTTACACAAACCTAAATGAAACCAGGTCTATGATGTTTCTATTGATTGGTTAAATTTTCTTATGTAGGTATTGAAAGGCTTGAATCTGAAGGTTAATTGTGGCCAAACAGTAGCCCTAGTTGGCAGCAGTGGCTGTGGGAAAAGTACAACAGTTCAACTGATACAAAGATTTTATGACCCTGAAGAGGGCAAGGTAAGACACCAGACCTGGGTGATTTATACATGTTTCCTTAATTAATGGGAGCATCATAATTGACACCTGGCAAATATAAAGGTCTTCCTAAACATTGTAGACATTAACCTTGCCAGAAGGCGATAACTTCGATTGGGACACTTACAGACATGTTTTTATTTAGATTACTCTTGATGGGCAGGATATTAAGACTCTAAATACAAGATATCTGAGAGAGATCATTGGCGTGGTGAATCAGGAGCCTGCCCTATTTGCTACAACGATTGCAGAAAATATCCGTTATGGCCGCGAAAATGTTACCATGGAAGAGATTAAAAAAGCTGTCAAGGAAGCCAATGCTTATGACTTTATCATGAAGCTACCTGATGTAAGTAAATCAGCATTTGAGAGCATCTGGCTTTGTTTCTTTCAATAAAAAGAAAGTGCTTTATCCCATAAGTCATTCTCATAAGGAAATTAAAAAAGGTGGTCTTCAATCATAGCTGGTTGAAAAAGGATACCAAGAGTCATTTGTAATGGTTCACTGTCAAACTGGAAGGTCATTTCAAGCAAGGTTCAGAAAAGACCTGTTCTGGGCCTCGTTCTAACAAATATTTTTTATTTACAATTTGGTTGATAGGATAAGCAGCAGACGTTTAAAGTTTGAACATTAGAGCAAGCTGGGAGAGGTTGCCATCAATTTAGATAACAGGATCAGTGCTCAAAGTTACCTAGACAAATTGGACAGATGCTCTGAAAATCAACAAGATTAAATTAATAAAAGAACGAAGTGCTCTATTTAAAGAGGAAAGATCAAACGCATCAACCAAAATGGGGAATAACTTGCTGGACAGCAGCGTAGTGAAAAATTAGCTGTGTACTGAAACTCAGTAAATGAGTCAGCAATGTGCTACTGTTGCAAAAAACCACAAAATTTAATTCTGGGACATAGCAGCATGAATGTTGTTTATTAGACACAAGTAGTAAGTATTGTGTTATATGAATGTGGATTCAGCTGAAACATCGTGTCCAGTTTAGGGGTGGGGAAATCCCATTTATTTATTCAATTTATATCCCCCGCTTCCCAACAAAGGCTCAGGGTAGCTTACAATGAGAACAGAATACAACAGAAAAATGACAAGAGAAAACAACTTTAAAGGGAACTAGAACATTAACCTAAAACAGAGACCCCCTAAATAATATGCAGACACACTAGAGAGATCCCAAAGGAGGACAGGAAGAATGCTAAGTTTACATAAAAGCAGGACCTTTGAAGGAAGAGTACAGGGATTGGGTTTGTTCAAGAGAAGCTGGAGGTGAGTGAAAAGGCTGATAAATTCTCCATATCCATTTGGAGGCTTCAAGAAGAAATTGGCTTAATATGCAGCCAAAAATTAGGCTGGGTGTTCAGAAAAAATATTTAACTAGTTATGGTGATGGAGCACTGAAACAGGCCGTGAAGGAACATGTAATAAAGTCTCCTATATTTGAGGTTTCCAATGAAACATCAGTTAGACCTTGTTTAGTGACACTGTCCCGCCTCACTGCAGGCAGTTAAACTAGATGATTTCTAGGGGCCGCCTTCTTACACTTCTGAGATTCTTTGACTGCAGACACTCAGATGAAGATATGCTCTGGCTTTACAGTTTATCATTGACAGTTCTGGAAACATTTTATTATCTTGCAGAAATTTGAAACTGTGGTTGGCGAAAGAGGGGCACAATTAAGCGGTGGTCAGAAACAGAGAATAGCAATCGCACGAGCTCTGGTTCGCAATCCCAAGATTCTACTCCTTGATGAAGCAACATCAGCATTGGATACTGAAAGTGAATCAGTTGTGCAAGCAGCTCTAGATACGGTCTGTATAGCTTTAAAACAAAAAGAATGACCAGGAACCTAGTAGTTAAACTTTCAAAATTTTGTGCAAATACATGCAAGAAATAAGTGCATCCATGATTTGTAAAGGAGGGAGCAGCAAGAGCAGCAACTGGCTCACTCTGGTCCCCATGCAGCCCAGGTGAGATAGAGACTGGAGGAAGGCTAAAAACTTGCCAATGTCTATCCCAAACAACCATGCAGTTGGTTCAATAATAGACATCACCCACAAAATGTCTTGCCATCTTCTGCAACTTGTGTATTGCCATGTGTATTGTTTTTACATTGGTCCTCTACTTGATTAATTGGGTTGAGGGTTGGCAGGCAAAGAAAATTATCTGCATCCCATAAACTGTTGTAGAAATGGTTGTGCAGGTACCTCCTGCAGTCGGGATGCATTCCACTGCTTCACTCATATCCCAACATAAGATTATATTTTTAGAAGCAAAACAGAGCTTCTTCAGTATTCACACTGTGTCTCTATCCACTGAAACCTTCGCCCAGTTTGAACTGTTAGGGACCTCTTTTAGCCACTTCCCTGCTGCTCCTTATAAACACAATGTAGTCCCAGGGGCAGCCATGACGTCCCCTGGTAGCTCCACAACTATGCCCTGCTCTTCCCCTAGGGTACCTTCCCTTCTCTCCTGCCATGCCTTGATAGAATAATACTAATAATGGCTGCCCATGGGCCTGTGTGTGGTCCCAGTCCAACTGGACTACCCACTGGGGTTTCATGGCACCCTACTGGTCTCTGTTATGCTCCGCCCAGGCCCCTTGCTGGGCCTCTCCATGACCGTGCTGCTGCCAGGCATCTGGAACCTTAGGCTAATTGTGGCTCTCATCCTTCCCTA
>NW_005843091.1:337234-344892 GCF_000455745.1 Alligator sinensis
ACACCCCATGCCTTGCAGGCATTACCATAATAGTGTTCTCTCCTGTGGGGCTTTGGGGTCTCCTCAGCCTCTGTCCCTTTACTCTGGCTAGGCCTTCCACTGTGTCAAACCTGGCTTTGAGGCACTAGCTCTGGTTTGGCCCTCAGGCACTGGGCCCCTGGCCCCCATCTCCTCAGCCCCCGGCCACTTCCTGGTCATGCCCCTCTCAGGCACCATACCCCTGCCCCCGCATCTAGTTGTGTCCCTCTCTGGCATCAGGCCCCTCTCAGACAACAGGCTCCAGCCCCTGTCTGGCTCTGTGGCCTCACTCTCTGCCAGGTCTGGGCTCACCACTCACTCGACTCATGAGCCTGCACCTGGCAGGCCTAAAGGCAACCATGTACCCCTCAGGCACTACTAGGAACTCTGTATGCCACCCATACCAGTCCCAACCCAAACCATCAGTATAGCTGCAAGGTAAACAATAGAGTGCTTGGGCTATAATGTAAGGATAAAGGAGAAGCAGCCTCCTGCCCCTCTAAGCAGGCAAACCTTCTAGCCTCTCTAGTGCCAGTATTGCTTCTGGCCCTGGGCTAGCCTTGTGTGTTTCTGGAGCCTCCCTGGGGTGCCACAGGTGAGATGCACCAGCCCTGCTGCCTGGAGCTCTTCACCCTGTGGCTGCAAAGGAGAGCCTAGCTTGCTAGTCCCAGCCCCCTTGGGCCCTCGGACCCCTGGTCCCACATGCAGCCCCTCTGGCAGGCACCTCAAACCCTCTAGGGGTTTAACATAAAACAAAGGCTACTTGCCTATAAAACCCCTTTTTTTTCTGGTCAGGGGACTTGCCTTCATTCCCAGGCCTGCAGAAGTATTTAGATTAAGCTAAGTCCCTTCAACTGCTGCTCTGTTGTCAGGAGCTCCTCACTGCATGGCTGCTAGGGAGAGACTGCCTGACAGGTGCAGGCTCTGGATTTGTATAGCTCCAGCCTGAGCCCTCTTCTGGTCGTGCAAGTCTCTCTTTAGTCCCCTGCACCACAGGCTGCTTGCTCCCTTAAAGGAGCAGGCACCCCCCAATGCCCTGCTACACTCCTCCCAGAAGTTAGCTGGAGAATATGGAAGGGAGAAGGAGTCACAGGTAGAGGGACACAGAGTGGCTAGAACTCTTTTATCCAACTCTTTCTCATCGAGCCCACTGTGTAAATCTGTTTCTCCACAAGCTTAAAGTGGAGATTGTACCGCATCTAGAGAATGGAGCATCCTCCTTCCCGGTTCCTTCAAAGATCTACAGATTTCCCTTGCTTTATGCTGTACATGCGTTCCTGGAAAACGGCATAACTTGAATTTGCATAAAGGGAACCCACTTTAGAATGTAGCAAATAAGGATACATTCCAAGACCTTGACTATACTGACCCCCAGACCCATTTCTACCACTTACAAAAGTGGAGTCACACTGCTCCTGGGGCAGCTGCAGCTCCAAAAGCACAGGTACCAGCTGCCCTGAGCAGCAGCCATGGGCACTGCTGCTGGGTGCCATGCTGACGGGGCCTGACCAGGTCAGGCTGCAGCATTGCAGCCCAGCCTGGGCACCACCACCTGGCTCAGCTCCCCAATAGTTTTTTCTTCCTCCACCTACGGACTCACACCCACAATACACTGCAGAAAGCAGCTGACTGCAGGCTTCCACCACACCAATTACATGAGTGAATTTACCTTGCATATAACAAATTTTTTGTATAAAAAGTGGCATCACATAAGAGTGAATTCCCCCATACAGGACCAACATAAAACAAGGGAAATCTGTACTTGGTCTATGGCTCCAGCACTTGCAGAAAAAACGAATGCCCTCTGTAAGAGCAGTGCTTAAGTTCCCTAACTTAACTCTGGCCGATTTATTTTTAACTTCAAGGTATCTTGAAAACATTAGTTTATAATATATTAGTTGTTAGGCAGATTATTTTTCCACAAGTCTTAAACCTACACCAAACCTTCCTTTTGGGTCTAAGTGAAGTTATCAGCACAACAATTTATCTACATATATAGGGTCACATCTACATGAGAAGCTTACTGTTGAGTAGACTAATTAGTTTCACAGTAAACATCTTGGTGTCTACACATGCAGGGCTATCAGGCTGGAGTAAACTAATAAACTCTGCAGCAGGGTAGTACTTGTAAATACAAGTATAAAGCTGCTGCAGTTTTTTTTTCACGGCAGCACACATGTAGACACTGACCTGGCTGGCTGGGGCATGCAGGTGCTTCAAGGCAGCGTCTGCCTGCCAGCTAGCTAGCTCTGCACTGAAGCACCCTTTCTCCCAGTCAGCCAGCCTCTCTTTCCACCCCCCACCCAAAGCCCCACACAGCACACTGAGCAAGGCTGGAGCACTCCTGAGCTGGCAGGCTGATCCCCTGAACCCCCTGTCAGGCAGGGTCTCTCTGACCCAGCTCAACAGAATGCGGTCCCAGGCACACATTGAAATGGTGCATCCAGGAGCAATAACCTCTGGCACCGTAAGTACCGTAGTTTATTGTGTTGCAATAATATGCATGTGCAAGACACACTCTAGGACTGCTAAAGGAAGCTTTACTTTGTTAGGTGTGACAGAACGTTTCCACCTTTAAAGTCAGATAATATTATTAATAATTGAGTTGTCAGCTCTAGATGGTTTTCTCTATAGAATACTCCAAATGTTACATTTGTTCTGTTTTGTGTTAATTTAGGCAGAAGTCAGGGTGGGGTAGCACCCTATAGACCAGGGGTAGGCAACTCCCAGCACAGGAACCACAGTATGCCATGCAAAGGCATTTTGCTTGGCACATGCACCTTGGGGCAGACAGCAGGAAAGGGTCTGGGGCTGCACTACCACAACAAGGTCAAGCCCCTTGCAGTTACTGCACTGTCTGCCCCTGTAATGCCAACATTTTACAAGCTGAGGCTGCCAGTGTTTTTGGCACTCTGTGCAAATATATTGCCAACCTCTGCTATAGACTAATTGGTTCAGGAAGGTATAAGCTTTCATAGGCAATAGCTGTACTACTTCATAGCATCTGACTAAAAGTAAGCTGTCATGTACAAAAGCCTATGACACTCTGAACCAGTTGCTGTCTAAGGCACTCCCCAAGCCCTACCTTCTGCCTGACCTTAAACAAGCAGAGCCAAGTATTTCTCTCTCAACTGAACCTGGAAAAGTATTGCATTAAGTAAATATTTTAAAATTGAATTATCTGCTATTATTTGGATATTATTTAGATTACTTAGCCAGGCTATGAAAAGCTTAAATCATTGTATCCCAAAGTTTATTGCTAAGGAATTTGCCGTGTTATTCATAAGAATATTAATAATACAAAATCAGATGCAAAATAACTGAAGTACATTTTGAGAGAAAATAGAAATCATAGAAATAGAAATTAAAGGACTGGAAGGAACCTTGTAAGATAGAGTCCAACCCCCCTGCTCTGGGCAGGAATACTGCTGAGATCATATGATTCCACCAAGGTGTCTGTCCAGTCTCCTCTAGAAGACTTTCAAGATTGGGGAGTGCACCATCTCCTTGGGAGGTCTCTTCCAGATTCTGGTCACCTTTACCATAAAGAAGTTCTTCCTCGCATCGAAGCTGAAGCCATCCTCTAACCATTTATGGTCATTTCTCTTTGTCCTACCCAGGGGTGCCCAAGTGAGCAGTTTCTCTCCTGATATTCATCCCTTACATACTTATAGATGGCCACCAAGTCCCCCCGCCCCGCCCCCGGTCTTCTCTTCCCCAGGCTGAACAGTTCCAGATCCCTTAGTCTTTCCTCATGAGGTTTGTCCTCCAAGCCCTTAACCCTTCTTGTAGCCCTTCTCTGGACCCTTTCAAGGTTCTCATCTTTTCTGAAGTACATCGCCCAGGACTGGACATAGTACACCAGCTGTGGGTCTCACAAGCACCAAGTAGAGAGGAAGCATCACTTCCTTAGCCCTCCTGGTGATTCATCAGCTAATGCATCCCAGTATGCTATAAACTGTTGACTACAGCATCACACTGGCAGCTCATTTTCATCCTGTGCAAATAAAATTGATACTTATTTTCAAAATTGGAAAAAATAGAAATATTCTGTTGAAGTTCAGATTTTATGGAAAATGTTGATCTTTGACAAAGTTTAAAATTTCTAATAAGAATATTTTCAGTCATACAATATTAACCAGCTGTACTTGAAAGGTCAAATGTAGTATAGGTATTTCTATAAGACATTAGTCTTTATTAAATATTTTTTGTGCATTTTCTAGGCACAAAAAGGACGCACCACTATTATAGTAGCTCATCGTTTGTCTACAGTTCGTAATGCAGATGTTATAGCTGCATTTGAGGATGGAGTCATCACAGAACAAGGAACCCATAATGAACTGATGAAAAGGAATGGAGTTTATTACAAGCTTCTTAACATGCAGGTATTTTTCCCCCTAAATCTACATTTCATCAGGTTCTATTTTGCTGATTTTATTATACTTGATTCAGTCCATTAGAGACCCAAACCAGCATATCATCAACAGAAAAAAATATACCAGTCAGATAAGTTATCCCCAGGCTGGAGACACCTCCAACCCCCAGACAAAGCCTTCTTTGGAGCAGCCCAAAACCATCCATGCTATCCTAGTCATAGGAAGCCAAAACCCAGGCTTCCAGAAGAACTCTTGAAGAGGTGTAGGTGCACTGCATCAACCTAGACCGAGACCCAGCAGGGCATCCAAGCCCTGGTACATGACAGAGGCCACCCTCCACCAATGAACAAAGTCCCACACCATCCAGCTTCTGCACACTGCAACCCATGTGACATGCAAGACCCAACCCTAAACAAAGTCATCTTTGAAGCACCCAAAATTATTCACACCAGAAGCCAAAACCCAGGCTTCCCAAAACAGTCTTGAAGAGCTATGGGCGCACAGCATCAGCCTGGCCTCCAAACCAGCAGGGCCATCTAGCCATGGTACATGGCAAAGAGGCCTGGCCTCCCTCAATGAACGAAGTCCTACAGAGTCCATCTTCTACACACAAGTATCTGTGAGACAAGCCCCAGCCCAGGCTGTAGACACCTCCAACCACCCTGCTTCAAAGCACTCCAGAAGGATCAGCACAAGTACACCCCATCCCAAGAAGCTAAAAACCAGGTGCCCCCAAACCCAAAGCAAATAAGCATCCAACTGGCCTTAGATGAAGCAGAGTCACCAAGCCCCCATACATGCCAAAGAGGCCTTGCTTCCTCCAATTAAACAAAGTCCCAAACGGTGCATCTTGTGCACACAAACTTCTGAGACGCAAAAGCCCCAACCCATCCCCAGGCTAGATATACCTTGAGGCCTCCAGACAAAGCCTTCTGGGAAGCACCCCAAAACCATCCACACACCTACCCCAGTGACCAGAAGCCAAAACCCAGGCTTCTAGAAACAACCTCTTGTAGAGGTGTAGGTACACAGCATCAACCTGGCCTCTGAAACAGCTGGGTCACCTAGCCATGGTACATGGCAAAGAGGCCTGGCCTCCCCCAATGAAAGTCACATACAGTGCATCTTCTGCACACAAGCCACTGCATGACAAGCCCCAACCCAGGCCCAGACAGGAAACACCTCCAACCCACACCCTTCTTCAAAACACCTCAAAACGATCAGCACACATACATCCCATTGCAGGAAGATTAAACCAGGTGCCCCCAAAGCCTTCTAGAGGTCAAGGCACATAATCTTCTAACTGGCTTCAGAGGAAGCAAAGCCCCATACATGGTAGAGGCCAGGCCTCCCCCCAAAAAAAAAGTCCCACACAGTCCATTTTCTACATACTGAAGCCTGCCCATGATACACAAACCCCAACCCAGCCAGAAGCAGGAGACACCTTCAAGCACTCAGCCCGACCCTTCTTTATAATTAGATTCATCATACAAAGAGAGGAATTACAGCCATTCACATGAATGCAACCAAACCTCTCACACTGACTTGCAGTAAAAATGATTACAGTGCTTTGCCATCTCCAGCCCATCCCACCCCTGAAAGGTACACTGCAGGAAGGAACCCTTCTAGATCCCCTCCCCTAACATGGCTCAGTGAAGCAGAGGCAGGGCCCCAGCCATCACCTGCAGCCAATTAGCTCCATCCCAGCCCCATCCAGCTAGAAACAGAGCTCAATCCAGGCAGGGTTTCACCCCCAGCTGCCAGCTGTTCCCTCCCACCTGACCTCAATCACACCAGGGCCCCAGTCCACACCTACAGGTTGATAGCCCAGGCCACTAACTCCAGCCCCACAAAGATCCAAGCAGCCTGGCCATTCCCAAGGCTCCAGCCCAGGCCAGCCCAGGCCCTATTGTTTCACTTGCCCTGCAGGCTGGGGGCCAGCACAGGCCCCACTTAACCAGTGAAGTGGCTGCACCCAGAACCCGGCCTCAGATGCAGCCGCATACCCACCGCCCCATGCTACAGCCCAGGCTGCAGCACACTAGCCCCCAACACTACAGGCAGCACCAGCGCCCAGCACCCAGGAAAGGAGTCCTTCCCCTCCCCCCCTGCGGCCGGCCGTGGCAGCTCCCCATGCCCGGAGCGCCGACGGGACCAGCCCCACCTCTTAGCACGTGCAGTGAAAGGACTCACTGCCACCGCCTCGAGGGAAGGCTCCCGCCCGGCTCCACGCCCGGCTCCAGCTTCGCCTGCTGCAGAGTGTGTGTCAGCGCCTCTGCCCGGCCCACCTGCCTCGGCTTCCCCGCGCCGTCGCCCCTGCCCGGCGCCAAGCGAGCACGTGGTGGAGCCGAGCTGAGCTGCGCCCTGCGCCTGCCTAGCCCCGTGGAGACAGGGGCTGGCCCGCACATCACAGAGTATAAGCATCACACCACCCCGCCCGGCCCCGCCCAGCCCCAGGCCACGAAGAGCAAACCTAGAAACACACTTACGTGGAGAAAAAGGGCCAGACAAGACCGTACTCCCTCCGGCAGCGCAATAGGACAAATAAGCACCAAACTGTGGGGATCGCCTTTATAAAGATTAACGAGGCTCTGCCCCCAATTAGGCATCAACCAATCAGCAGCCATGGGCGGGTTTCCTCCGCCTTTATAAAGTCGGCGCCGGGAATAGGCTCGCCTTTTGCTAGCGGCGCTGTGGCAGGTGTTGCTGTGGCTATAGGTTCGTGGTTTCTGTGGGCTTTTTTTTCTTTTGTTTCGGTTTTTTTTAGCCAGTCTATGGGCTGGGGGACTTCACTTCCCGGGTCTTTTCTCTAGGCTTCATTGGTGTGCCGTTTCCCGCGAGGGTGGTCCTGGTCACTGAGCCCCAGGTGGGGGCGGGCAGTGCCCGAGGCCAGGGGTACTGCGGGGCTGCAGCAGGCGCCGGTGGTGCGGGGGTGGCTGAGCTCCCTGTGGAGACAGCCACGGGGCCGGGTTGTCGGGGCTGGTAGCTTACTCCTCAAAAGTGTTTATTTTTTAAACTACTCTGACATGGGGAAGATCTTCCCAAGTCAAATTTTATACTTGCTTACATTGTAACTTGTTGTTCAGTTCTGATCTGTTCTGCTTAATTAACAGTGGTTTAGTGTTTTACTTAACCTACTTTGAAGTACAGTATGTTATGTTGTACTCTATTTCAGATGGTAAGAAGTGATGTTGAGTTAGAAGTTGAAAACACATTAGGCCTCAAAAAAAGCATTTCAGAAGTGGCACTGAGAAGGCGATCCAC
>NW_005843091.1:344907-347382 GCF_000455745.1 Alligator sinensis
CGGAAGAGCATCCAAAGGCCCAAAACACAGAATGATGTCCATGATGTTAAAATTGTTCAGCCTGTAAGTGCCTATACTTTGTTTCTAGTAACCTTAGTAGAACACATTGGTTAACTGCTATTTTAGTTTACATGCTTAAAGGGCCTGTATATCATGATGCAACTGGTTTTCATTTAACACACAATTAGAGGTTCTTTTCCTCCCTGTGGTGAAAGAATTGCCCCACAGCCCTACCTGCTGGACATAAAATGGAGGACCTTCCATCTTTTGGTCCAGTGACCTAATGGTTAGGGACCTTGCCCAGATTCTAGGTTACATTTCCGTAGAGGAGGTTTGAACCTGCACCTCCTGCTTTCCAATAAAGTGCTCTATCAGTTTGTGACCAGGTACTTTTCAACTCTGCTTGAAGCTGGCCCACTGGGTAGCCAAAAGGAAGAGACATGTTGGTCCAGGGGGAAAAGTACAAAATAAGAAGTGCATTGCTCTGAGAGTGGTCACTGTCTTCTCCAGGTTTTTCCTATGCTTCTGGGTTTTGTTGGTTGCCACATGGGGCTGGGAAATAGTTTTTTCCTTCTTGCTGCTAATTGTCAGGGGTTTTCCTTCCTTCAAAGCACTGGGTATTGGCTGCAACGAAGGCTGGGGATTTTGACTGGGGTCTACCAGTACTTCTGCTGAAACTTAAGCACAGAGGCTTCTGGCTAGAGGGTCTCGCTCTTCTGTTTAGAGTAAAACTGATCATGAAAGAATTTTACCCCATGGTCAGATTGGTACAGACTGTGGAGGTTTTTGCCTTCCTTTGTAATGGGGTCAGAAGGGTATATGGCCTTTTTTCCTGGAGATCTCATGTATTTTAACAATTCTGCTGCAGCAGTGCATTGGCCACTGTGGTCACCCTGCTTTACCTGTGGCAGGCTAAGGTGCTATGTCTTGTGGTTGTGTTTGGAACTAGCTATAGTTTTGTTAATAGGTTAGACAGAGGGGTTTGTATAGGATGTTTTGACTGTATGATCCAGCCTCCGGCAAGAGTTTCGACTAGATGAACTGTGGAGGTCCCTTCCAGGCCTACTCTTTATAATTCTAACCAGGGACGTTTCTCCTGATAGGGCAGAAATTTTCCCATTGTTGTTCATCCAGTAAATAGTAAATACAAGTTCTGGTAGGACAACTTCAATAGGAGGACTCTGGGTAATGCTTGTCCTATAGCCTGATGGTTAGAGGGCTTTGCAATGCAGGCTTAACTGCTTCCAGATGTGTGGGGCCTAAAACCAGGGTCTCAAGCTCTCAGGCAGGTGCCCCAGCTACTAGGTTCTGGGGCTAAAAGTTGGTAAGGCTGTCCTGTTCATCCTTCCCTCCCAACCACCTAATATCCATTAGTCATGGTTTTTGTCCAGTGAACACGTTGAGATTTAGCTTCCCTTATAGGTATACCAGGGAGATCTTACTAGATAAAGCTTACTTATTCAGAGAGAAGTACTCTGCCTACTGTTCTGCAAGCTTGTGGGCAAATGTAACAACTTGTACATAATGTTCTTAAAGGCTTCCCCCTTACCTGTAATATATCCCCATGTAACACTAACACTGGAAGTTTAATTCAACCCATAGTCAAAGCACATTTTAACTAGTCTTAGTCTGTGTTGGCTTTTTAGCTCCAAGTGATCGTCTCAGTTTCTCTGCATTCTCAATCCTTATTGGTTCAATTCTTGTTTGGTTTCCATGTTCAGATGTCTCTACTTCTGTGTCACTTTCAATCTCCTCTGTCATTTCTTGTTCCTCTGGAGCAATAAACTCCAGAGCAAGAAGCCCTCCAGTTTATTCACACATGAGAATATGCACATGTAGACATGTGCCTTGACTGCTAGTATAATACACAAAGTTATCATATAAGTGCTAGACAGTAGCTTATAATGTGATAAGACAAGACAACAGTATTTAACAGCTTAGTGTCTAGTTATGAACAAGTTTATAAATTCTAAATTGTATGTTGATTTGGTTATATTCTTGATATGTTTGATTTTGCTTAATGTGAGCATTCAGACAAGCAAAACAGGGCTTGTGTGTGAGAGAGTTCAAAGGGAAATATTTTTTTTTGTCTACTACTAAGATTCATTTCATGAATATTTGTTATGCATGAAGCAAAATTGCTTTAATATGTAAGTATTCTGTATGTTTAAGTCATTAAATTATGGAGGAGAAACAAAACTGGTGCAACATAAGCTCAAATTCAAACATGAAATCATTGGTGTAACATTTGCTACAAATATATTAGCATTTATAGCCTGAAATATGGTTGTGTAAACTATTCAGCAAAAAATGGTAAAAATTATCATCTGAATGTGGATATTGGTAAGCAATTCTTATGCCTGTATTTCTTATAAGTGTGCTTTCACTGAAGATAAACTTGTGTGTAAGCCCCTCAGGCTAAAGTTCAAAATGTAAGCCTCAAAGGAATGGGGAGACTGCTGCAATAACACTCTT
>NW_005843091.1:347413-347980 GCF_000455745.1 Alligator sinensis
ACATGTTAATATTGTGTACTAAGTAACTGACAGGTATGTACTACAGTTAATTAAGAAATTTGCTATTAGAAAGCAAATATTTGAGCTTCTTAAGGATGGTAACTAGGAGCACACAGTTCCATATCCATACACTTCTTTTCCCCAGTAGATGTTTCATATTTGTCTTAATGGGATCCCTATGTTTTAGGATGAAGACGTACCTCCAGTTTCATTTCTGAAAATTATGAAGCTGAACAAAACTGAATGGCCTTATTTTGTTGTTGGAATTTTGAGTGCGATTATCAATGGAGCCTTACAACCTGCATTTGCAATCATATTTTCAGAATTTATAGGGGTAAGTTTAAGTATTTAAAAAGACTATGCTGCTCACTTTAGCTTTGATTTCTATTACTTGCTACATTTAAATAGCTTTCCAGTAAATTGATAAATGTTTCAGTTACTACCTAGATTTATTCCACAATGTCTAGATTGTACTGTAAACACAGAATTCTTCATTAGTAAATGAACTAGTGTTATGGGACTTTCCAACAAGGCCTCTCTTATCTGCCAGACTGTCACTGGGGGAAT